>NC_091742.1:2846700-2941700 GCF_043380555.1 Nothobranchius furzeri | reverse complement strand
GTCTGTCCACATTCCCAAACCGGGCTTTGATCTGCTGCGGCCACTGGAAGAGCGACAACCCTTGAACTAGAGCCGATGACTCACAGGAAGTCTTGTTGTTCTTTGAACTCGACAGGCTGATGCAGAGATTTATGAGCAGACTTAATCAATCTTTGCTCTGATTGGTGAGTTTTACGACGGATCAGAAAATAAAACTTTCACTAAATGTTTGATGTAAAAGTTTAGCACACTTGATTGGAAGAGGGGGATTGTGGAGGAGGGGTCTGAAACGCCGGGAGTTCGGGGTCCCAACAGGATAAAGACCCCGGGAGGGGGCTGATGTCATTCTTCAGATATGTCAGGGAGGGGTAGCAGCCAGAACAACCAGTTAGTTTATGTATGCACACTCCCCTTTACTTACAGCTGGACTAAAGCTCAAACCAAGCCAGTATTTTATTAAACTGTAGTCTGCTACAGAGCAACATAAAGACTGTGAAGATGGAGCGAGTCCAGATAAACTGAGTTTAGAAACCTAAGCTGTTGACCGAGACGCTTCTCCAAGGTCAGTGGGGGGGGGAGAACTCCAGCTGCATTGTCTAATCCAGGGTTTTCCCTGACAAAGCCACATTGTGTGTGAGGATAATGACGGGACTTGGTTAGGCGAGGAGGAGTTTCCTACTTTAGCCACGGAGCATTGTGTGTTGCTGCCAGAGGCTGGCAGCACAGCTCCTCTTTTGTTGCTCCGAAAACTGGAAATAAAAGCTTTTCTTCACATTTCAGCCCTTTGATATTTAAATTTGCCGAGTGATATTGTATTTCTAGGAGACAAATAAATACACGTATGGGGAGTTTGATAGAATTTTACTGTAGTAAATAAAGTGAGTTAAGAAAATCATGCTTTCAGTTTAATTCCTGTCATGCTGATCACATTTAACATCCAACATGGCAACTTTAACGTATTAAATGTGATTATTATTGTCCGCTTTCTGCAACAATAATCAGTTTATCGTTAAAACTTGAAGAAATAATGATCCTATATTATTAATCCTACTTAATTAAATTAATTAATTTGATCAGCTGAAGCTTTTTCTCTTTGCTTTTACCACAATAGCACCAAACACTTTCTATTAGTGTGACCAAATCATCCATTCATCAGGACCGATGATGTCACAGCTCCTTTCGTCTCCATGAATTCTTCTAAATGTGCTCATAGTTGGACTCATCTGCTGGTAAAAACGCTCGTCACAATCCGGCCGGACCTGGAGGTCCGCTCCGCTTCGCCCCTCCTCTTCCTTCCACAGGAAGCTCTCTGCTCACTTCCTGTCTCATTTCCACTAATGGGCCTATAAAAGTGCCTTTGGGTCAGAAGCAGGGAGGCATGTGAGGAATGTTCCTGCCTGTCTAATGAACACGATGGTTTCCTGTTCATGGTGGATGGGAGGGACACTCTGGCTGGTGCGGAACAGGAAAGGTGTTTTAAAGGTCACTCATTTGCCTTTGATGTAAATCAATCTCAGTGCAGTTTTGGTTGCTGTTAGCTTATTGGGCAGAGAGGAAACGAACAGGAAGACCTGCTATGGTCAGAAGCTGGGGATGAGTCCGCTTACAGAATGGAGGCTGAACGGCTGGTGTCCTGGTGCAGCCACAACAACCTGGTGCTAAACACCCAGAAGACAGCGGAGGTTGTTGTGGACTTTAGGAAACACACACACCCCATCCCCCCCTTAAACCTGTCTGACACTCCCATCACGATGGTGGACTCATGTCGCTTCCTGGGCACCACCATCACCCAGGACCTCAAATGGGAGCCCACCATCACCACCATCAGAAAAAAGGCCCAGCAGAGGATGTACTTCCTGAGGCAGTTGAAGAAATTCAACCTATCACCACAGTCAATGAGGCAGTTGTACACCGCTATCATTGAGTCCATCCTCACCTCCTCCATCACCGTGTGGTACGCTGGAGCTACCACCAGGGACAAGAAGAGGCTGCAGCGTGTCGTGCGCTCTGCAGAGAAGGTCATTGGCTGCAAACTACTCTCCATTCAAGATCTGTACACCTCTAGGACATTGAGGCGTGCAGGTCGGATAATAGCTGACTCGTCTCACCCTGGACACAGTCTCTTCGACTCGCTCCCATCTGGCAGAAGGCTCAGATCCGTTCGGACCAGAACCTCTCGCCACAAAAACAGTTTCTTCCCCTCTGCAGTTGGACTTTTGAATGAAAATCCTAGGGCAGCCCGCTCAAGTTGATTGGTCCCAGTCACGTGACCCGATGCTGTGCTTGAAAAACACTCACTTGGCACACATATTGCAATAAAAACTTCTGATTCTGAAATGATGATAAAAAACCAACCAGATTAGTCTCAGTTGGAGCAACTCCATTATTACTGTCCAGGTGAGGACTTCCGTGTTTGTGACGTGGATCCAGTCCTCGGCGTTGGACCTGTGGGCGTCGGTCCCACTCTGGATAATTAACACGTCTTTGAAGCTAAATTTAAGAGGTTTGCTTTTGGTTTAAAGCAGCTGTGTTGTGGTGAAAAATTTAATAATTCTTTAGTCTCGGACAGATTTATGAGACAAAATCAAAGGTGGCTGAAAATGGGATCCAAATGCTTATTTTTCCTGTAAGCATTTGGACATTTCATAGTTTTTCTTTATATTAAAGACAACAGGTTTTTACTTCCTGTAACTAAACAGCTCATCATTTGGTCTGTTAACTGTAAATTTATTAAAAAATCTTTAAACTGTTTTTTATGTTTGTTTTTATTTGTATCCTGACAATAAATCAGATTTATTATGATGTTTAAACAGATATAAATGTTAGCTTTAATTTGATTGTTTTTTTTATTTATTTTTTCCCTCACACAGATGAGCACCATGCCTGGCCTCCCCACCCGACCCTGTTTCTACGACATCGACCTTGACCCCGACACAGAGGAGATCACAGGGCTCTTCTGAGCATGCTCACTACAGACGCTCCTAAAGCCTTTAGTATTAACTGCATCTGTTGCATCAAACCTCGTTTCTGCAGCTCTCCTCAGGATCCTTAGCTGGAGCTCCTCCTGTAAACGACCAAAATCCCCTCTGGGTGTAAATGAGCACTCTTTCACTCCATCTGACCAACACCAACAGCTAAAGCATGACTCAGCGCTGGTTCAACAGACACCGTTAGATTAACGTGACCGGATGGTTGTCTGGAAACCACAGCAAGTTCTCAGCTTGTTGTCAGGTTTCAAGATCTTGTTCTGTGAGAAGAAACGATCCATTTGAGCATTAAGGTGAAGCTTTTTTTGCACGTCAGTGTCATTTGCTAAAGATCTGTTGTTTTTCTACCACTGTCCAGCCTTTTCAGTGTATGGAAGATTGTTTAACTTGCTGCTCAGACTTGTGTAACCTCTGTTAGAATATCGGAAAAAATGTTACATGGATCATTTCTGCATTCACTGATTTAGGGGTGAAGCCGTCTTGTTTTTTGGGCCATTTGAGAGTCTGAGATTTAGCAGTATTAATTTAATCCTGTTTTTTTAATGTTGTCTTTATTCATTTCTATTTTGTCTTATCCACAAATTCATTTGTGGAGCTAAAATGGCCTGAATGTAAAACATCTTCAGTCCCGAACATCACAAGTGCCTTTTAAATAAACCTTTTATTGACTCTGATTTTGTGTTCTTGTGCTTTTTAAAACAAATAAGTGAACTTTTCATCTTGTTGCTTCCTAATTCTGCAGTAATTAACTCAAAGCAAAACTAAAACCTTCATGTTTTCACTATTTAAGCTTTCAGGAACATTTCCTGTAAGAGCTGTTTGACTCCAACACGAGTTCAAAGTGTTTCTGCCTGGAGGCGGTGGATCGGGCCCTGCAGCAGCACCCCGGGGTGCAGCCAGCGTTTTATTATGTAGTGTTTGAAGTGTGTGTGTGTGTGTGTGTGTCTTAGCTGGAATCTCACACCTATAAGTCTGTTATTGGCAGTCTGGATGTGGCAGTTAGAGCAAGTAGAGGCATGCCTCTGTCTGCAGCTGATGACAGACTGACCAGGTTTAGTCATCACTTTGTAATGCGCTGGAAAATTCTTTTTGTTGCGTTGTTGTTTTTTGCGATGACTTCATATAGTTTCTAGCAGAGGAGCCGAGTTCAGTACCAAGGACAGGTCCCTGTGGACGTCTGAGTAGAAACCGGTCAGAATATTTCAGGATTGAGTTTCTCTTGAGTGTCAGTGTTCCTGGTTTTCTAACAGATGCAACATGTGCTCTGGAATTAATAAACCAATGGAGTCTTCTGGGTCCAGGGACTTTGTTTTTGTATTTTGAATAGGGATGTATGATTTCTCTATATTAGATTGTCTTAGTATAAAGCTCTTTCACTGAGGAAAACTGGGCCTTTATTTGTACTTTTAATCCACTGTTTTCTATACAAATGTGTACGGCTTGCTATGTGTAAAAGACATCATTTATGCAGTTTGACGGTACAGCTGATCATTTAGTTTTTCTATTTAAATCTAAACTAAAAATAATCAGCCGAAAGTAATGAGCTGAACCCCTTTTTATTTTAGCCACAATTCATAAGAAGCTTTTCAGAATAAGAGAAAAACGTTAATTCAGTATTGAAACACACAGCCTGCTCACAACTGCGTACTATCAGGTCACTTTTAGTTCTATAAATGTCGTCTTGTTGTGTGTCGGAGCCTGCTGTGTAATAACCCTCAGGGTTGCATTCTTTAGCCCGCCTTGCCTCAGTCTGAAAACACGTTCCATGGGGTTTAAAAAGCTGGAAGTTGTTTAAGAATGTCTAAAATGAACAAGAACAGTCTTTGCTCAGATGTAGTTTCAGGGATTCATGGATCTGATCTCATAGCTTGTCTTTTATTAGTGGAACTAAATCAGCTTTCATCCATCTTCCAACAACAAAGAGGAGAGTGTCCGTGTCCGAGAGATTCCGTTGTGGGATTCAGGCTCGGTGCCTTTCATGTGCCCCTCGCATTACCGCTTTATTGAGCCGAGACCACGACACATCCGGAAAGGCTTTTTGATTTAATGAGAACCTCCTTCCTTTGTCTCTTCCACTCCTCCAGATGACATCAACATCAGCGTCTAAAGCATTCATTTGACTTCAAGCAGCAGCAGAAGTTTGGAATATTTTATTTTTAGTCTGAGATCATTTGATATTTCGCTTCTTGAGTTTCAGATAGAAGTCAGTTCTGCTTTGCAGATTCCAAAAAAGGCAAATTCCCAAAGTTACTCCTCGTAATTTTGACTCATTTGTTTTGATAAACAAATTTTAAAAAATATGTATTAAAAAAGCTCATCTGTGCAAATCAGTTTATGTAACATGATAAAATAAGTAAATAATAGGTCAAAAAGGGAAGCAAATTGAATTATGTAAGAATTAAATGATGCAATATTCCACCTCCTCCTTGAACTGTCACCTTATCGTGGTGGAGGAGTTTGAGTGCCCTAATGATCCTAGGAGCTAGGTTGTCTGGGGCACTTTGTGCCCCTGGTAGGGTCTCCCATGACAAATTGGTCTTAGGTGAAGGGTGAGACAAAGAACGGTTCACAGGATCTTTCATGGATGTAAATTCAAAGAGTCGGAGTACCCAGCCCGGAGGGTTACCGGGGTCCCACCCTGGAGCCAGGCCTGGGGTTGGGGCCCGTGAGCGAGCGCCTGGTGGCCGGGCTTTCGCCCATGGGGCCCGGCCGGTCCCACCCCGAACCGGATACATGGGCTCACCCAACTGTGGACCCACCACCCGCAGGAGGAACGTGAAGGGTCCAGTGCAATGTGGATCGGGTGGCAGACCAAGGTGGGAGCCTTGGCGGTCCGATCCCCGGACAAGAAAACTGGTTTTTGGCACATGGAACGTCACCTCGCTGGCGGGGAAGGAGCAGGAGCTTGTGGCAGAGGTTGAGCGGTACCGGCTAGATATAGTCGGACTCACCTCGACACATAGCATTGGCTCTGGAACCCAAGTCCTTGAGAGGGGTTGGACACTCTCCTTTGCTGGAGTTGCTCCGGGTGAGAGGCGGAGGGCGGGGGTTGGCTTTTTGTTAGCCCCGAGACTCTCTGCCTGTGTGTTGGGGTTTACCCCGGGGGACGAGAGGGTAGCTTCCCTGCGCCTTCGGGTCGGGGAATGGGTCCCGACTGTTGTTTGTGCTTATGGGCCAAATATCAGTTCAGAGTACCCACCCTTTTTGGAGTCCCTGGGACGAGGGCTAGATAGTTCTCCATCAGGGGACTCCATTGTCCTGCTGGGGGACTTAAATGCTCACGTGGGCAATGACAGCTTGACCTGGAGGGGTGTGATTGGGAGGAACGGCCCGCCTGATCTGAACTCGAGTGGTGTTTCGTTATTGGACTTCTGTGCAAGCCGCAGTTTGGCCATAACGAACACCATGTTCGAACATAAGGATGCCCATCGGTACACTTGGTACCAGGGCAGCCTAGGTCACAGGTCGATGATAGACTTTGTAGTCTTATCATCTGGCCTACGGCCGTATGTTTTGGACACCCGAGTGAAGAGAGGAGCGGAGCTGTCAGCTGATCACCACCTGGTGGTGAGTTGGATCAGATGGCAGGGGAAGATGCCGCGTGGGCCTGGCAGACCCAAACGCATAGTGAGGGTCTGCTGGGAACACCTGGCAGAAGAACCTGTTAAGACGGTCTTCAACTTCCACCTTCGGCAGAGCTTTGACCGCATCCCGAGAGCAGTGGGAGACATTGACTCCAAGTGGGCCTTGTTCCACTCTGCGATTGTTGAGGCGGCTGTTGCTAGCTGTGGTCGCAAGGTGGCCGGTGCCAGTCGTGGTGGCAACCCACGTACTCGCTGGTGGACACCAGAGGTTCGGGGAGCCGTCAGGCTGAAGAAGGAGACCTACAGGGCGTGGCTGGTCTGTGGGTCTCCGGAGGCAGCAGACAGGTACTGGATAGCCAAGCGGGGTGCAGCAGTGGCAGTTGCCGAGGCAAAATCTTGGGTGTGGGAGGAGTTTGGCGAGGCCATGGAGAAAGACTATCGATTGGCTCCAAAGAGGTTCTGGCAAACTGGGAGTTTGCCCAACCAATCCACACGTGTTTTGTGGATTTGGAGAAGGCTTATGACTGTGTCCCCAGGGGCATCCTGTGGGGGACGCTCCAGGAGTATGGGGTGGGTGCCTTTCTGTTTAGGGCCATTCATTCCCTTTACTGGAGGAGCGTGAGTTTGGTCCGCATAGCCGGTAGTAAGTCTGACCTGTTCCCAGTGAGGGTTGGACTCCACCAGGGCTGCCCTTTGCCACCGGTTCTGTTCATTAACTTTATGGACAGAATTTCTAGGCGCAGCCGTGGTGTGGAGTGTGTCGAGTTTGGTGGCCGGAGAATCTCGTCTCTGCTATTTGCGGATGATGTGGTCCTCCTAGCTTCATTCAGCTCTGACCTTCAGCTCTTGCTGGGTAGGTTCGTGGCCGAGTGTGAAGCGGCTTGGGTGAGGATCAGCACCTCCAAATCTGAGACCATGGTTCTCGACCGGAAAAGGGTGGCTTGCCAACTCCGGGTCGGGGGAGAAGTCCTACCTCAAGTGGAGGAGTTTAAGTATCTCGGGGTCTTGTTCACGAGTGAGGGCAGGAGGGATCGGTAGATCGACAGGTGGATCGGTTCAGCGTCTACAGTGATGCGGACGCTGAGCCGATCTGTCGTGGTGAAGAGGGAGCTGAGCCAGAAAGCCAGGCTCTCGATTTACCGGTCGATCTACGTCCCAATCCTCACCTATGGTCATGAGCTTTGGGTAATGACAGAAAGAACGAGATCACGGATACAAGTGGCCGAAATGAGTTTCCTCTGTAGGGTGGCCGGGCTCAGCCTTAGAGATAGGGTCAGGAGCTCAGACATTCGGGAGGGACTCGGAATAGAGCCGCTGCTCCTCCATATCGAGGAGTCAGTTGAGGTGGTTTGGGCATCTTGTTAGAATGCCTCCTGGACGCCTCCCTGGGGAGGTGTTTCGGTCATGTCCTGCTGGCAGGAGGTCCCCGGGTCGACCCAGGACACGTTGGAGAGGTTACATCTCCAATCTGGTCCGGGAACGCCTTGGGGTCCTGCCGGAGGAGCTGGTGGAGGTGGCCGGGGAGAGGACGATCTGGAGCTCCCTAGTTGGGATGCTGCCCCCGCGACCCGGACCCCGATAAGCGGAGGAAGACGACGGCAATATTCCACAAAAATCATGGGATTTACTTTGTACTGTTGATTAAGATTGATTTTGTTCTTTTCTGCTTTTATTTATCTTATTTATTGAAGATTTGCTTCTGCATAAAAACGTTTTTGTTATTTAAAATTTTCCTCATTTCCTGTTTTATTCTGAAAGTCTTTTGAAGTTGAAAACATGAACCTATTTTACATTTATATGGATTTTCAATGAGTTTGATACAGTTTTCTACTTTTACAAGTCTGTAATTAAAATAAACTGTAAGACACGAAATGTTGAAGTTATGTCAACTGGTTCCACTAAACCTTGAATGTAAAGAGTAACTTACTTTTAAAGTAACAACAGTATTTTGAACTTTAAGCTAGAGCTTTAACATTGATCTCAGTGATTGTTGCATTAGAAACTTAACCAGTTTCATTTTGGGTGTCTTTGGGGGTGCTCTTTACCTGCTTTAGCTGTAATGCTGGTGGTTAGCATTTTCAGTTTGCTGATTGTCAATAAGAAGAAAAAGAATTTTGCTTTTTCTGTTGGCATCAGCCTGGAAGTAAAAGTAAGAGACTAATGTCTTCGGAGGTAAGCAAAGAGCTAAAATTGGAGTAAACATTTACGTGGTCTACACTAGTTTGAGGGAGCTAAAGGAGGCTACAAATGCATGGACTGATGGTGACCTGGCTTTGTTGCTACTGAACTTGTAAGTAAAATTTTTGTGCAGCAGGGTGGATCTTTCTACTTCATGGTTTATTTTAGTATTAGCTGCCTCATGGTAGTGCTAGCTCATTGTTAGCGCTAGCTACAGCATGATGCAGCGGGATTGTTTATAACGGTTGTAATTCCACTTTTAACCAGTAGGGTAGAGGGGCAGGAATCTACTCAGTGTTACTTTAACATAACATATAACATTGTATATTGCTCTTTACATTTAAGCATCTAGGTTTAGTGGAACCAGTTGACTTAACTTTGAAAAGTAAATTGAACATTTTCTTTTTTACAGTGTATATTGTCTTGCCTTTTAGCGCTACATTCAAGCATGTTACACTCTGTAATATTGTTAGATGTTGGTTAATAAAACATAATTAGAGGTCAGTGTGTGTTGAGTTTATTCTTTCTGCTGAGTTCATTTTCAGGTGTGTGTAAAGACCAGCTGACGAAACAAGTTAACCAATAAAACAACAGTTATTAACGTGTAAATGATGCAGATGCACGGTGATCTCTGGTTAGAATCTTAAACATGGTGCATTTAAATTTTAAAACATCTCTATTTTTGTTTCCATGTTTCAGATGACTCAGTTCAGACCACATGATGTGAGCTTTCCCTCCATGAGGCAAAGAACTGGACTTCATGGGCTGTCCAGAAGTGTCCTGAGGGGTCTGATCGTTGTGTTTTTCAGGCTGAGACATGCACACAGCAGACTTGTTTCTCAGCCCCAGACAGACACGCTGTTGAACAGAAATGTGTCCCGTTAGAGATCGTAATCACTTCAAACACAACAATAAAGTAACAATATTGCTGTGTTACTGGACACGACTGCATTAAAGCTGCGCCAGTCACCAACAAACAGCTTGCGTGTACGAGAATGACCATATTAATCTGAGTTTACAACTTTTATCCCTTTATAGGAACAAAAACATGCAAATAAATCTTAATTTTCTGGTTTATAATCATCTGTTGAGACTGTCTGGAGGATAAAGCGTCTCCTGAAGTTGCTTTAGTTCCCGTTTTTGACTCTGACAGGCCACATAAGTCTTTCAGTGTTTCAGTTGTCATCTGCTTGTTTTTTCATTTTGATTTTATCTGTTCCAGATCAGGCCTGTGTGAACCTGGCTGTTGTGTGTGGACTATAATTATTTTTTTGATGTTGTAAAATTCTAAAGAATCCAGCGTATACGGTAGCTCAACCTGCAATTAACTTTTAAACCTGAAGACCAGGAAGCTGCTTTTAACCCACACACTTCATCATAAACGCACATGACACGCTTTGGAGGTGAAACCAGATGTTTGATCCTTTTAATCAGAAAATATAAAAGACAAAATGTTACAAATATGATTTTGATTTTAAACATTTTTCTTTCTGCTTTGATCTGAGTGACATTACTTCAAGTCTGCACTGTAAAAAAAAGTTTTACCTGCTTGTTATGTCAGCTTATATTAATTTATAGATACTACTCATGAAGATGTAATAAAATAAAACATTATAAAATAAAATAAATAGCTAATCGTAGAATGAAATTTTGTTCATTGTCGAATTGATTTTAGAGGTTTACAAACATTAAAATGTTCACATCAGTGTTGTTTTGTTTTTCTGTAATTCCCATCTAAGGTGATCCCATTCTGGTTGGAAATCATACACTGTTTACACTTTTTTAGTGAAATGACAATTCGTGATCATGGAAAGATCAGTTAGATATTGTTCAATCTTCAAACTGTTAAATGACTAATCAGTGACGTTTATGCTCCTCGTTATGCGCTTTCTATGTTTCTGTTCTAGTTCCATAGTTATTCTGTTCTTCACAGAGTAGCAACATTTACTGGTTTTTACTGACAGTTTGGGCGTCACAAAAATTTTGTATTTTTATTTAGTCTGTCAATACTTTTATTTTGAAAAAAATAGACTCACCATTTTATGTCAACTTAAGATAAAGTAGACACATTATTTCATTATCCTGTATTTTTCTATGCCTGCACTCACATATTTTAAGTTGGAACAACATGCTATATTTTACAGTGTGTTTCATGGGCACTCCTTCAGCAATGCATACTCTTGTGCATTTGTTTATTCCATCTACTAAAGCATTGTAAAACTGTCATATTGTTTCTTGAACATTGAGCATGGGTGCTATGTGAATGAAACCCTCTAAATATGTGTTTTCTGTGAAAATCTCTGCACCAAATGTGTTGAATCTGCAGTAGCTAAACTGTTTTTTACAACTTACATTTTTATGCATGAACTTGCATATCATTTTCCTCCCAAAATTCTTTCCTAGGTCAGATTTCTGCAAAAAGATGAAGTAGCATGAAGTTTTATCATCCTCCGTTAGCAGCTTGCAGGATGTCCTCTGCAGCCTCTGAAGCTCAGGAGGAGGAGGAGGGGATTTCCTGAGAGAAGTTTGGTGGTCCTTTTCATTCTCCATCAGTCCCGATCCAGGCCTTATCGGGGCGGAGCTACACCTTACAGCTCCCTCTGACTTCAGAGCCTCCTCTGGGAAGTCGCTCCTGGAAACGCAGTGGTGCAGCCTGCAGCGTGGGTGCCCTTTGTTTTGCTTTTTATTTTCTGTAGTCTGAGAGCAGCAGAGCAGCAGATATTTGTGGTAGTGTGTCACCATGGGAGCACAGAGCTCATCGCAGCGGGACGGGAAGAGCCAGGAGGATGCGTCAGTTTCAGCTTCAGCCTCCGGCGGGGAGTTGAGCGCAGAGGTGAAGGTGCTCCAGGACAGCAGCAAGGTACAAATCCATCTAAAACACCTCCTCATCATCATATCTGCACAAACCCACTCTCTAATTTAAATTAGAGATGTTTTCTTTTGTCCGTGGTCCTGCGGAAACCTCCCCTGCTTCTTCAGATGTGCCGCAGCGCGCACGTGAGCGGGGTTCGGTTGTTTTTGCTGCGTAATGGGTCGACTTGTCTGCAGTCCCGCAGTAATAAAACGCAAGCAGCCGATTTACAGCCAGACAGGCCAGGGAGACTTTTAGAAGAAAGTTCATCTGGTGATCTCAATTTACTCTTTAATTCTGAGCTGAAACTATTCAACAGGAAGTAAAAATCTAGTAAAGAAGCAGCATTTTGATCTGCAAACAGCCGTAAAATGAACACAATCCTGTCAGACTCATGGTTCAGCATAAAACTTCCTTTTTACTCATAATGGGTCTAGTTTATATATAAAATATTATCTCATCCTGCAAATAGGAGACTTGAAATCTATTTTAGAAACGTAACAGATTAATTATTATTAATAAATATGTGATTTTTTGCATCTTAGAGCACCATTTAAAGGAGAAGTTCCCCACTGTAGGTCACATAAAACTAAGTTAGAGGCTCAGTTGATCTTCAGAAATCTAATAAATCTTAAAATATAATGAAATTGTTTGTATTCACTATAAATTATGTAAAATCTAATAGTGTTTCGCAATTTTTAGGGGATTTCAGAAGCTAAAGGTTTTTGGAATCACTGATTTTATTTTAAAAAATTAAATCATTATAGCCTGTAAAAACTTTTGTTTTTTTGATCAATTATTTCACAGATTTAACAGAAAAAACTAGAGCTAAGGAAACAGGGAAGTAAATTCTGTAAATGCGTGCAGGCTGATGTTCTCCCTGGCATCAGCTTTTATCTACTTTTTCACATCTAAATTAAATCAAGTTGTTTACCCTGGAGAGAACAACCGTCTGGAAAAACAGACATTTTAAATAAACGATATACTCACGATGAAAGGTTGAGGTGTCCAAATGAACAGATCTTAATGTTTATTCCAGTTTCTTTACACGTTTAAACAACTCTCTAGTTTGCTTCATCTGCAGCTTGTAGTTAATCAGCTGCCACTTCTGTTCTTGCTTAAATATTTAAATTGCACATAAGCATTTAGAAAATGGTAATTAATGACTGCAATGTCTGTTTCACCACCTGCTCCATCAATGCCTCATAAACCCACTTGTCACTTACTGACATTTGTTATGGCCGTAGGGTTGGTAGGTCAAATTCTGTTGCCTGTCTCGTCCCCTAAAGGCCACCGGAGAGTTAACACAACAGCACAGATCTAGACTTCATCTTCTGGCTTCATCTGTTCATACTTGTTTCTTTCTTGAGAAATTTTTGTTTTGTTCAAGTTTCTACGTTTCCACGTGTTGGAGCAGCAGCGAAGTGACGTGATACGCGTGGCAACTTGTTTCTCGATACACCTCGGCAACTCTGAGGCGATAAAATCGACACGACAGCAGGACGTTTCACAGGAAATTCATATCTGGCACAAGAACAACTAGTTTACAAGATACCCATGTCATTTATCCTTTGTTCTTGTTGGTTTCAGTTGTGACAGTGGATGGTTTGTCAGCGTGTGGCAGCTTGTTGAACATGATGGTTGTTGAGATTTTAGAGAAATACTGGAAAACATGTTTAAATTATTTTAAACATCCAGCCCTTCCCCCTGCTTATCTAGAATCTGGCTGTGGAGGTAAGAGGTCCTGGAGGAAAACTCCAAACCTCCTGAACATTCTACCGCTCATCTTGATCTGATCACATGTCCGAACCACCTCAGTGGACGCCTTTTCGATGAGGAGGAAAAGCTATTCTACTCAGAGCTCATGAATGTTCCGATACCTGGCATCAAGTCCAGAACTCAGACATAAAGGGCACGTGTTTTTGTTCCTAAAAGGAGGAAACAGGCTTTAATCCTCACATTTTACAGTTAAAGGACTTAAAGTAACACTGAGCAGTTTCCTGCACTGCCACCCTGGTTGAAAGTGGAATAATGGCTCTTTCAAAGGATCCATTCATTAGTCGGTTGTTTGTCTCGAAGAGTTGTTCAAAAGACTGGCTCCTTTGATCAAAGCGAAGCCATGAGAGCGGGGTTGGGGGCAACGTGTTCCACCGGTGTCCGTGAGGGCACGCAGAGGGTGGGTAGCTTTCTGTCGACGTTCGTCACGGCAGTGGGTGGGGGTTGAGCGTCTACGCTTTGCCACCTTCGGGGGTCATTACTAAAAAACGAGATTAACGGCTCTCTACAGGGACTCGGATATCATCGTTCACTTTGAAAACCCGTTCAAAAGATTCGATGAACGCCTCATCACTAAGCCTGCTGTAGCTAGCATTAGCAATGAGCTAACACTAACATGAGCCAACTAATACTAAAAAAAAACTGAAGTAAAAAGATCCACACTGTTGGACAAAAAATATTATTACTTAGAAGTCCAGTAGCAACAAAGCCAGGTCACCATCAGTACATGATTTTGTAGCCTTCTTTAGCTCCCTCAAACTGCCATAGGCCACGCCGATGTTCACTCTGCTTTTAGCTCTTTGCTTCGCCTCCAAAGACATTACTCTCTTACTTTTACTTCCAGACTCTGTCATGATGAAAGCAGAAGAAGCTAACTTCTTCTTCTTCTTCTTCTTCTTCTTCTTCTTCTTCTTCTTCCAACGTTTAAAACTGAGTCCAAGGTAATTTCTTTGGCGGTCTTTGAGGCGCTTTTTGAAAAGTTTAGTCCATGGTCTTTACTTTTGTTTGTCTTCCAGTAGACACAGGCAGTCATGGAATTAGTGTTTGTGGTGGTCGTGAATACGATTATAGCAGCTGCATGGTTCGCCGTGTCTTTGAAAACAGCTAAAAAATGCCCCTCCGTCAAGGAACGTCTGCAAACATTGATCATACATCTGTATGTAATAGGGCTGCAAGATATTAGGAAAACCTGCAATTTTCGATAACAGTGCTTAATATTGCGATATCGATATTACTCACGATAAATGAACAAATACTTAAGTATGCAGTTCTGATGTCGTCTTTCGTGTGACGTCTGCTCTGGGCTCAAAACAAAAAAAAACTAATGCATGAATTCCATTACAACATAACATTTTTATAGCAAAAATATGCAGCTGCACCTGCTACTGTATTAGCAGCAAAACAACAAACTGCATGCTTGCAATTTCTCAGTGACTTTAAAACATCACCTCCACCATAAAACTTTTCTGATGCTCCAAATACAGAAAAACATCCCTCACCAGGGTTTTTTGAGTAAATTAAAAAATCAGAAAATAAGTTAAAATGTTAAATAATAGTTAACATCACTTACATGCAACAGCAAATTCTCTCATTGCTACTGAGCATTTTCTCCACTTATGTGGTTATGATATAAGGCTGTTGCTGTAATTGGAAAGTGAACTGTGCTGGGCCAAACTAGAAGAATATTAAGATTTTCTGAGGGAAAGAGAAAAACAATTGTCTACCTTTCAGAAGAGGAACTGGCAAAAAACTACATGGAAAATATAAGAAAACTTTTGTTTTTAACCCCAAATTGAACAAGTTTACCTAGATCTTAAAAAGCAGCTCAGATGATGAAACTGCAACTATGATTCTGATAACAAGCTAACAAATTGAACTAGCTCCTCTAAGATAACTGGCTAGCAGAGCTTCTGACTGACAGTTTATGTGCAGCAGCAAATCAACTATCCTGATTAACAAGGTTATAAAAGCTCATAAAGGAAAAATCACTTTGATGTGTGGGGGAACTTTTCCAGGCCCTCTTTAGCAGGGTGGGACTGGGAGGAGAGTACTGTAGCCTTTTAGCTGGAAGCTAACCGGAGCCTGGGGCTAACATCATCACGCGGTGGAACACTAGCGACATGGAGGTGGGTTGGTTCACCGGCAAGTGTCGGAGTCAGCTCGGTTATCATCAGCTGCTTAACGACACCAAGCGGACTCACATTCACGTTTGAAAGCAGTGCTGATTCCAGAAACATCAGCACAAAGTGCGTTCGTTAATCTGAGCCAGCATGACAAACAAGGGAACGGTGCCGCTAACTCAGTTCGGGTGTTGCGTTCCACCCATCCTAAGGGTCTACGTAGGGGGCAGGTGTATTACGTGAACGGACCCATCTGATTGGCCGTATCAGAAGGGCTACATTTGATCGGTCAAAATAATACTTCCGCATAAAAAACAGAGCTGGTTAAAAAGTTGATGTATGACACGGATGGAAATGTTTGAACCAAAAATTTATTGCCGTTTTTGACGTGCTTTGCGATGGGCCTATCGCACGTCCTGTTATCCTGATGACAATAATTTTTCGATATATTGTGCAGCCCTAGTATGTAAGCAGATGTCAAACGCTATTGGTTCATCCTGAACGGCACTCAATTCAAATTGCATACGAGATGGGGGGTGGGCTTAGCAAAAAAATGTTTTACATATTGCTTATATAATGTCACAGTCCTGGGTGAGGCTATCACTTTTACAGATTTCTAAAACTGCCTACATAATTCATGAAAAGTGGAAAACTCCAGATCCGTGCTATAATCTGGATTACTGATAAAATGGCCTAATCTGGCAAAGTCTTTGTTGTTATTAACAGAGTATTAAAGTCCGTTTGGAATAGATGTCTCTAAACAAGATGTTTCCGAAAACAAATGTTTTGATGACTAAGTCTGCCATTTTTAGAAACCAAAGTCAGGACAGTGAAATCTTGCAGCCTAATCTGGTATCAAATTTGTGCTTTTTCCTTTTGTGACCCACACAATGAAGAAACACGACCTTGACTTTGACATGAAGCATTTTATTCTCTCACCATCTCACTCAGAGGGAGTGAGCAGAGGGACACACCTGTCTGAGGGGAAAACTGTGGGAATAAGGAATAAACTCGTTTTGAAAGCAAATGCGTTCAAGTCTAGTTGGACGTACGGGGTGCTTTGGGGAACAGGAAGTGGGCGGAGTCTGTGGTTGTGCTTTGGAGCACATTGGTTTTATACACAGTCGATAAATGTCCTCCTCACTCCACAGAGGAATTTTAGAAATGTGTGTGTGTCTCTCCACCATGGTGACACGCCTTCCTCAAACCTCACAAGTGCTACAAAAAATAATCACAGCTCAGAGTGCAAAAACATACTTCCGAGAGGTTTTGGTCAGGTCCAGAAATATTTATGTTTTCCCAACCATGCCTGTGTATAGGTTTATTGAGTTTTGAGACTCATTTATAAATGATCTAATATTATGTATATATCTTTTTTTTTTTTTTTTTTTGCAATTTACAATTTAAATGACAACATTTTAGGGTAAAAATCATCAACCATAAGTCTATTTGTCTTTAAAGTTATAGTTTAGGTCTTTAGAGAACAGGTTCAAATTTCCGACATTTTAGCAGCTCTGAAATGCAGATGTCGAATTATCTCAGACAATTATAATAAACAGAATACAAAAAAAATCTGATTACTTAGAAATTAGGATTATGGAAGTAAAAACGTCCATGTGGAAGGTCTGGTATTAGCGTGAATTAGCGCTTAACAATGGTGAGTTCATGGACCAAAAAACATGTCAGATTTTTTATCGCTGCCTGCCAAGTTGGCACTCAGACCGTAGGATACCAACGCTTAATAGGAGCGGGACCAATACCAAAGTGGATTTGTTAATTAAAACAAGTCTAATTCCAGTTATTCCATCAGAAATGTTATTGTATGTCTACAGGAAGTGCTGCAGCTTGCTGCTGCTGCTATTTGCACAAACAACCACAGAAATCTTTTACTCTAGCAAGATCTTTCTTTTTGAGGTGCTCTCAATAAACTCCATTTTTGAAATGATCAGAACCTGTTCTGGACCCGAATCATGTGTCAGACCCTCCAGTTGTCGCAGCAGCAACAGGCGGGTGACTCCAATGATCCAGCACTATGTTACGTAAAGTAATGTGTGCTGATTAAAGCTTGTACGTTCCTGTATAATGAGCTACGGCTGATCAGACACTGCCCCGGCTCCGATTATCCTGTTTAACGGAGAGAGAATGAGAGAAGGGAGGGGGTGGAGAGCAGGAGTGGTCGGACAGAAGATCTATTGAGGATGGGCCCGAATAGGGACCAGCCAAGAGCCCCTGTGTGTGTGTGTCTGTGTGTTTAAAATTATTATTATTGGGTGGGCGAGGGAAGAGGGAATGAGTGTGCATCCCAGGGAGACGGAGAAGGGGAAAAAAAGACTTGAGACAGAAAGAGAGAGTTATGGGGAGGCTGGCCAGCGTGACACAAAAGCAGAAGAATCAGCCGATTGTTCTCCGAGTTTGCTCTCCTGCCCGATTTTAAAAGGACTCTGATGACAGAAGTCGGGTAAAAATGGGCTCAGGTGAAGAAGAAAGAGCAGTGCAGCAGCAGAAACTGTTGGTGCTGAAAGGGAAGAAAGGGGACCCACAAAGTGATCGGGCCACAAATCTGAGAAGCAAACATAAAAGTACTGTAGATTTATTTTACTACCTGCTGTGGCCTCTGATTTCTATCAACACATGGCTTTTTAGAAGCTCTGTATCTACCTCTTTCAACCTTCACGCTGAAAAAAAACCCACGTTCACTGCAGCTGCCTTGGGTTTATGGAGTTTAACAACAATATCTAACTGAATTATTGAATTACAGCAATGACGAAGGTTAATCCATTACAGAAGGAGAATTTATGGGAAACAGATTAAACTCCTCCTTAATAAAACAAAATGACTCAGTGTCATGCACTGTCATAAAACCAGAATGAAAACAAGCTAATTTAATTGTAGCATGGGGTTATATATTCTACTAGAATATATGTGTTTTCCATGCAAGAAGCCCTCAGAAGATGGTTATACATGTTTGTCATAATTAAGAATCCCGTAAAGAGTTTACAGGCTGCTGATGTGACTTTTTTTACATCAAAAGGCAAATCATCCCTCTTAGAAGTTTTTATGTCTGCTTATCTAATTTAAGAGAAACAGGAAGTGTCTCTCTTCTAATCATCTGACTTCCTGTCCTCCATCTCTGTCTCTGAGGAAACTAGAACTGTTTGTTTCTGTGCCGTTCCTCACTTCCAGTCTGGTCTAATAATGAATCAACAGGACAACAACAAACATAACAATTGCATCAAAGTATTACACAATGATCTGTCTGTTTTGTACTTTGCTGTTTTGTCTTCGTTGGAGTGACTGTCCAGAGTTTACATCTCATTAACTCAGCTTGATTACACGAGAAGGTGCATAAATGTTGACATAAATTAAAAGCAATCACATTAAGATGATTTTCTGTGGGGAGATGATGGAGGTATACACAATTTTTGGCCAAATTTAGAAAATAGTTTAATTGGCAAGAATTCAACATGTAAAATCTGGTTTTGATTAATGAGATATTTTGCTAAAACTAGTAAGAAAATGTCGATACACTGAAATGTTGCAATATTTTGTATTATGCTATTGAATTGATATTTAAAAGCAATCAATCTATTTTTATTGAGTATTTACGTGCAAACGTTTACTGTAGTTCTTTTGTGTAGTGCAATTCAAACTCCGACTGCTAGGTGGCAGCAGACTGTACCAGCTTCATTCTTTCGGAACAACGAGATCATCGGATGCATCTTGGGAGTGTCTGACCCGAGTCTTCCATTTAAATTCAGTCAAAAAAATAAAAAAGATTTTGATATCCCAACATATCCTATCGTCTCTGCTGAATTGCGACGTATAAATATCGTATCGCCAGAGTCTTGCTAATTCATACCCCCCCCCCCCCCCCCTTCCAAAAAAACAGTCACAAACACAGAAGCAAAAACATTACTGTTTAATAAAAATTCAATAAACTGTCAGCAAACGATCATTCTTTATAGATAAAAAAAAACATTGGTTGCCCAAAGTGTTTTGCTCGAGGTCACATGGAGGAAAATTGTTGCTATTAATAGTTTCTGACTCTTTCTCCTGCACTTTTCTCTTGGCCCTCGTCTCTGCTGCTCATTTTCGTTCATCCATATTTCACAACCTTTGGTCCTGATGCTGCACTAACTGCAGAGCAGGGGATGACGTCAGACCTCCTGATGTGTTTTCAGGCGAGGTGTGTCTTTATCTGTGATGGGAGTTGGAACATTTGAAGGACAAACAGTGAGTCACAGCCTCGCTGCAGCTGCTCTCGTCGGCGAGTTAAAGTCATACAACTTTGCTCCATCCTTTATGTGATTTACTGTTTATTCTAAATTGAGTGTCAGTAATAGGATGCATCAGATTAAAATTTCAGTGGGAAATGTAGTCCCACCAACCAAAAACATGCATATTAGTTTGAATCGAGACTGTAAATATTGTTCCTAGGTGTGAGTGTTTATGTGTTCCTGATGGACTAGCAACCTGTCCAGAGTGTCCCCGTCTCTCGCCCAATGACTGCTGGAGATAAGAGCCTGCTCCATGTAAATCTAGTTAGGATGAGATGGTTGAGAAAATTAATGAATGGATGTTTTGGCATTGGAGAGTGGGATTGAGAAGCAGAATAACAGTTTGGTAGAGAAGTCATTTTAAAGACTGGATTCACTCGTGTAATATTTACATTTGTAGTAGGAATGAATGCCTTGTAAGTCATTCTCAGGGGAAACAAAGCTCTCGTGCACCATTTTCAAGAACTAGAAGTCTTCAAACGGCAGGATTTCATTTCAATTCAGTTCAAAGATACTTTATTAATCCCAGAGGGAAATTAGAGTTTCAGTACACACAATTCTGAGATCAGACATACAGACACATGACAAGAATTGGTGACTGTGGTCATTCGCAACCCGAGTCGCGCTACCTTAGAGATCAGAGGGTTCATATGAGGATTGGATCAGGTGGAGGTAAAAAAGGCTCTTCAGAGTTACCCTCCACAGGGAGGGCAGGTTTGCTCTGCAAAAAACACCTCAGACAGAAATGCAACAGACTTCAGGCATCACACAACATAAGTGTGGGGAGGTAGCATTGGGACTCTCCACACGTCAGCAGCAGCAGGTGCGATAAGCAGTGCTCTTCACCACAGTCTGGAAAGGGGTGGGAGGTCGTTGGGTTTACAGAGCACAGTGACTCCTGGAACGATTCAGCAGCCTTCACAGCTCGCAGTCCTGCTCAGGCCAGGATAGGGAGACAGAGTTGCCATGGTGACGGCAGGGGGGGGGGGGGGGGGTATTCGTTTCAGCCTCACACCAGATTCAGATAAGAAATTGTTTTGGGGCCAGACAGAGATAATTTCTTCTCTGTCTTAGAGTTCCGCTGGTCCTCATCCTCTCAAAATTTCAATAATGGCGTAAATTAATCTATCCCAGTCCGTGCTAATTCATCCACTCGCTCCTTGATCGCATCCATCTTTTGTGCCAATGCATGAATCTCAGCCAACGTTCCAAGCTTACGACTCATCTCGACAATTATATGAGTCTGTGCATTCACAGTGCGTGTAATCCATCCCTGAGCTCCGGGATTGAGCCAATATTCCTCGACAGCTTGTTAATTTTCCGGTAAGTCAGGTAACCTCCAAGGCCAAAGAGCAGGAAACCTGACACCAACACCACGAATATCCATACGTCTTCAGAATCCCCTACAGACAAGTGAGATAGACAAATCAGGTTCCACTGTTTCCAGGAGTCCATGATATACCCAGCTGGCTCTGTCCCAGAGGGGCACCCTGGAGCCCCTTCTCCTGTTCTCATCATTGAGAAAATTTTGTCAATCGCGTTGAGTGACCAGCTGACCAGGTCCATTTTAGTAATTTCAGTTTCCAGAAAAAATGTAGAAGCTCCGTACACCCAAAGACAGACAAAGAGTCTTGGGGATAAGATAGGGAGGAGAGGAGGAAAAAAGCGTCTGTACTCTCCAAGAGCCGGAAGAAGAAGTCTTATTTCCTGATCTCACCTCTGATTGGCTAACACCAACACGACTCTACCACTGACTCTGTTTGGTTTGCAACGTTGATGTTTTAAGTCCACAAGTAACACAAGCCTGAAAGAGTTCTGCCTTGTGGCGGAGTTGCTAATGCTAACGGTTAGCTTCTACGAGTAGAGATGTTCTCTGCTGTTTCCTGGACGCTACACCAGCCTTCCCGTCACGAGTCAAGATGCATGAGTCCATGCATGTTAAGTGACAGTGTGACGTAGATCTGTCAGGCTTTCCAAATCCTAGAGTCTCACTGAAATAACAGTGAAAAACTCAGTGACTGAACATAATCAGAAATAATAATAATTTAAAAAAAATCTGTGATCCACACCTTTAAGCAACTTTAGTCTTCTTTATTTTCATTTCATTTTTCATTGCAACTTTAATTGTTTCATGTCAAAACTCATTTGCATATATCAGACTGCCTTTTTTCAAAAACTCACTTTCTAACACTTGGTGGGCATTTGAGACTGAATTTATAAAACACCTATATTTCTTATTTTAGATGGATTCAGCATCTGAAACTTGAGCTATTTCTATTGTAAATAAATCATAGTGTATCTCTGTAACTTTATCGTTTGTGTTGTGACATAAAACTAGAAATAACAGCTGTTTCTGGAATAAACCTGACTTAGCAAAGTGCAACAAATGCTGTTGGGACTTTTAGACTTTTGGGTGACACCCACTAATGCTGCATCAGCAGAACTACAGATCCACAGCTCAGTAAAACAGCTGATCACTGCTTCCTCTTTTTAGGTTTCAGCTCCACAATTGTGTTTTACAGCTTTTTGGTTTAAACAAATCATTTAGTAAATATTTTATGTTAAGAGCAGGGCTTGTAAATGTTTCTGGCAGGAAAATTGGAAACCTTTTGCAGATGTTTTTCTTGCCAACATCTATTTGTTACTGTGTTTATCGGATTTAGAATCCCTGGAAATATGGGACCCCAAAGATAAAAATTGTCCGTGATCAGTCTGTGAAGGTGAAGCTGCCGAACATGGTCCCTCCAACCACCACCAGTTCTATTTAAAATGGAAATTACCTAAATATCATATACCAGCATATTTACATTTCACATATTTTTATCTAATGTTAACTTTAAATTTAGATCCAACATTTAGATTTAGATAAAAATTTTATATTTATATTTAACTTTTATATTTATTTTTTTGATTTAACCTTTAGATTTAAGTTCAACATTTAGATTCAACATTAAGATTTAGATTTAATATGTAGATTTAACATTTAAAATTAAGTTTAACACAGAGCTGTGAATCGTGATAAAAAGGTCTCTCAAAAATGACAGACCGTCAGATGTGTAGATCGTAAAACGGTCTAAAATCGTCATATCACCCAGCCCTAGTTTAACATTAGTTTACACATCTTACTCATCCAGATTTAACATTTCGATTGGGTTCAATATTTAGATTGACATTTAACATTTAGATGTATTTAACATTTTGATTTGGGTTTAACTTTTAGATTTAGGTTTAACATGTAGATTCAATTTAATTAAGTTTATTTATATAGCGCCGAATCGCAACAATAGTCGTCTCAAGGTACTTCACAAAGTAAACATTCCAACACAGGTCAGTTCATTAAGCCAATCAGTAAAAACTTTCCTGCGTAAGAAACCTAGCAAATTGCATTGAGCCACTGACAGGCGTCAGTGTCTTTACAGCGCTCCTCATAGATTGACATTTAACATTTAGATTTAACATTTAGGTTTAAACTGAACATTTAGATTAACATTTAGACTTAGATATATCATTTAGATTTAGATTCTACATCTAGATTGATGTTTAACATTTAGATTTAAATTTAACATTTTGAAATGATGTGTAATGTAAACATGCTGGTAGGGGAGGATTTTACATGTGTCCAAAAAGGCCACTAAATGTCAGAAAACTTAACTAAATTTAAAAACTTGTCTTCCTCCGCTTATCCGGGTCCAGGTTGCGGGGGCAGCATCCCAACTAGGGAGCTCCAGACCGTCCTCTCCCCGGCCACCTCCACCAGCTCCTCCGGCAGGACCCCAAGGCGTTCCCGGACCAGATTGGAGATGTAACCTCTCCAACGTGTCCTGGGTCGACCCGGGGGCCTCCTGCCAGCAGGACATGCCCGAAACACCTCCCCAGGGAGGCGTCCAGGAGGCATCCTGACCAGATGCCCAAACCACCTCAACTGGCTCCTTTCGATCCGGAGGAGCAGTGGTTCTACTCCGAGTCACTCCCAAATGTCCGAGCTCCTCACCCTACCTCTAAGGCTGAGCCCGGCCACCCTACGGAGGAAACTCATTTCGGACGCTTGTATTCGCGATCTCGTTCTTTCGGTCATTACCCAAAGCTCCTGACCATAGGTGAGGATTGGGACGTAGATCGACCGGTAAATCGAGAGCCTGGCTTTCTGGCTCAGCTCCCTCTTCACCACGACAGATCGGCTCAGCGTCCGCATCACTGCAGACGCTTAACCAATCCGCCTGTCGATCTCCCGATCCCTCCTACCCTCACTCGTGAACAAGACCCCGAGATGCTTAAACTCCTCCACTTGAGATAGGACCTCTCTCCCGACCCGGAGTTGGCAAGCCACCCTTATCAGGTCGAGAACCATGGTGTCAGATTTGGAGGGGCTGATCCTCAAATAATAATAAATTTAAAAACTGTTAAGGGTCGAACTCTGGGAACCGGTAATGGTTGTACCCCATGTGCAGCAGTACCGGGACCAGAGTGAATAGGGTGTGTATGGGGAGCATGAGTGGGTGTCCGGCGTGCATTTTTGTAAGTCTTAGGTTGTATGTGCATGTGTGAGCATGAGGGAGGGAGTGTGTGACTATGTTTGAATATGACTGTATATGTCAGGTGGAGCCTTTGACTCCTCCCTTCTCCTGGGACTTCTTTTGATGTTATTGATCTTCGTCTCCCCTCTCTCTGCCACACCTGGTGTGGGGTGTGGTGCCTTGGTCTGCCTGAGTGTTCGTGGCTCCCGGGTCAGGGGGTTTAAGATTTTTAGCGTCTGCCTGATCAATCAGTCTGCCTGATCGGTTGCTGTCTGGTGGGGTCTGGGTCCCTGGGCTCTGCTGGGTCCCCGGTGGGGGTGGTCGCCCCTGGGTCCCGGGTCGCTGGGTCCCAGGCTCGGCCGGCTAGGGGGTGGGAGGCTGCGGGCGGGCCTGTGGGCTTGCCGCTGATATCTCCCGGGACTCTGCCGGCTGCTGGTTGTGGCCCCCCGGGGTGATCCACTGCGCCTCTCGAGGGGGGCAGGGGCTTTTCTGGTTGCAGTTTCCTTGGGGTTCCTGTGTTCTGGGGCAGCGCCTGGATCTCTGGGACTTGGAGCTCCCCCCCGTCTCCTGCACATCTTTGGGGGGGCGGATCTGTGGTCCCTCACACTCTCTATTGGACGCTCCTATAGAGAAACCTTACATAAACAAGCGCGTGTACACACACAGGTGCTCACATGGTGCTCTCAAAAGTATGGACTTGGGCACGTTCAACACATGTCTTAAGGCTGTGGTTGGCACTAAATGCACTGTGATTTATTATCGTGTGATTGTTCAGTTAAACGATGTTGATTTTATATTTCTTCATCAGGCTGATGCAGTGATAGCTTGCTCCTGATGTATTGTTGTGTGTCCCATTTTTTTGCTCTTTCTTTTTCTGCAGGTCTAGAAGCAGACTCTTCATTATTGTTTATTTTTGTGGAACCCCCCCCATCTTTTGTCTCTTCCTTTCTCTTTCACCTCTGACTCCGTGTCTGGTCAGAATTACAAAGCATTCAAAAACAATAACAATAAAGTTTTAAGTATCAGGCGTGACATAAAAAGCAGACGCTTTGATGCTCCACCTGAGAGTAAATCTGTAAGGCTTGTCACCAGCATTCAATTCTGCTTGCTTCACAGCCAGACAGGACATTGGGGGGGGGGGGGGGGGGGAACTGTCTGTTAAAATCTTTCCATGAAGAATTTAAACCTGACATGATGTATGAAAAATGCAGAAATGGGATCATTTTGATGCTATCTGGTCTGTGTTTTAAGAGTTTGCACAGGATTTAGGTTGATCGTTTAAAAGTAGGTCCATTTTGTCTCATAGCTCAATTTTGCTTTTCAGTAGAGATGTGGTTCTATTTATGTCCAAAACTTAAAATACATTCCTAGATCCCCAAGTAGTAGATCGCTCACATCTGTGACACTGGACACCGTTCCTCCCCAGGTTTAGTCAAAATTCATGAAGCCCTCGAGTGACACGTTTGACCCTGAGTGTTGTTTTTGTTCCGGAACTTGGATGAAACATACACTCATTAATAGGGCAATAATTTAAGAGTAATTTGAGGTCCAAAGCCATAAAATAACAAAGTCGGGTTTAAGTGTCTCGCTAATTAAATCCATGTTTTTCTGGCGTCTGTTCTGCGACTCTCCGGCCATCTTCTCCTCTCACATAAAGACTCTGGAGCTCAGATGCTTATCAGAGCTCAGAGATATTTAGAGTTTCATGACAGAGGGGTCAGCAGAGAGCCTGGATTTGTTATTTTGACCCAGTTAAAGCAGCCGTCCCAGGGGCCAAACCCTGGCCAAAGTGGCCTGATTATGATCAGGTCTTAGGGGGGTCTTTTTTATTGCACAGACTGTTGTTGTTGTTGTTTGGCTCAGTATGAGCAACACACAACTTGTGAGGACACTCAGGGTTAAAGTGATGTAGGCAGACAAGGACAGACGGGTTTGATCTGAACATCCAAAATGGAAACGGGGAAGTCTGAGGAGCTCTGCGGACACTGGGTTGTTTTTGTTTAATCACTTTAATGCTGACCCAAATATGAAGTGTGACACAAAGACATGAAGAGGGCTGAAGCTTTATTTTTATCCCCTTCTCCTTTAATTAATCAATTTTTTTATCTTCTCATGGGACATTTGTGGACCGGAAATTAAACACGGCTGACCATCACGCAGATGGACGAGAGCCGCTGTCAGCACCAAGACAAAAAGCAGATCAAGCTCCTTTTAAAATATTTCATATTATTTAAATGAAAATTAACCAAGAGTGTGCAGCAGCATGGTCCACTCTCAGTAATGTTTCATATCTAACAAGCTGCTGCAGATCTTTCATAACTTGCTTTGAGCCCTGTTCTGCACGACTCGTTAAACTTGTACTGTAGATCTAAAAATAACGCGACATTTAGATTGTCTAGTCATGCAAAATCTGCCGTCTCCTAATGAAATCTTGTTATTGCAGTAAAGCACGGGTGAGTCTAATATGAACAGGAAACAATTCTCAAATGCAGTAATTAGTCCAAGGTACTGATTACTGCATTCATAAAAAAGAATGATACATGATGTAGAACCAAGGTCCGTAAACAGTTTTGGTGGTTCTGTGCATCGTATAAAGATCAGCACACAGAATACACACTTGTTGTTTGTTGAATTAATGATCTGATCACATTATGGTGGAAAAAACCACCCAAAAAGGTCAAATGCTAATCATAAAATAAAATAAGTTTAATTTGACCCTTCTAATATCATGCTTGCTGTCTGAATACATCATCAAGGTGATCATCGCTCTTTAAACGCAGTTTTAATTGCATTATAATGATTTGTTTGATCAGCTGTAGGCTTTTAAAAATGTTTTCCCTAATGCCTACCTCAGTGGAAGCAGGGCACTGACGAAAAGTGTGTGTGTGTGTGTGTGTGTGTGTGTGTGTGTGTGTGTGTGTGTGTCACCCATTTCTTTATTGTTTCTCTTGAATCAACTAAATGGTTCACCAATTTTTATTTTATTTTATAATTTCCTGAAAAGTTATATGCATGGAGATATAATGTTTTTGTCCAGCAGCTGCAAAATGTTTGTGTTTTTGACCTTTTGAACATTTAAACGCAAATAAAAAATGATGATACTAACTTAATGGGCTTTACCTAAAATATTGCATTGTCCTTCTTTTTGGGCGAGGAGGGGTATTAACAACATATTCTTAGGCCCCAGAGTTAGTCACATGTTCCTCTAAATTTAAAACTTTAAACCAGGAACCCACAGATTAACTGCCTAAACACTGAATATGGAGCAGAAATGGAAACTCCAAGATAAGAAGAAAAAGTTATTGAATATTTAGATTTTGTAGATGTGGAATAAGAAACAGGTTCCCAAATGCCTCAGAATAAAACAGGATTTCTTAGAATAAACCAAACTCCTTGACTTTTAATTCAAACTTGTGGTTAAAATGTGCTACTGTGACGTTGAGCTCTGCAAAATGCCACTCGACCACCAGTGGTTGCAGATTTTTTTTAATGTAAGCAAACAAAAATCCTAAATGCCTTTTCCACATATTAATTCATTAGGATTTCTGTGGATTAAAGCAAACATAATGCACTGGAACGTAGATTATTACCAGAGAGTTTGTGAGTTAGTTTGAAATATTAGGGGTTCAGTCTCTTCTTTGTGAAAATGTAGGGTTCAGCCTTAAAAATTAGCCAAAGTTTAGCCCTATTTTTTCTTGTAATGCACTGATTTTGTACAGAATAATGTTCTCACACACCTGGACAGGTAGTCTGAGTTTGAGCACCTGAGACGGGTTGAGGAAACGGTGTGTGTTCTCCAAGGGTCGTTTCTAGCTTTGATCTTTGGTATGTAGTGAATGTTCGGGTCAGGGATAATAGACTAGCTGAGGTGGGGGGGGGGGGGTGTCCAGATGGACATGATGGAGAGCTCGAGGAGAAAGCAACATAATAATGAAAATATCTTCACATGTTGGGCTCCTTCTCTATCTCACCTCTTTCCGCTCTCCCAGAAACCCCCAAACGTCACTCATAGAGGTCAGAGGTCAGGAGGTTTGCTGTCACAGAAAATAAAATAAAAATGGTATGCAGCTTAAAGTCTTCGAGCTTGTTATGTCCTGTTTAAGTAACTTTTCACCTCGGGACAGGACGGCTGAAATATCCGGTCTCTTATTTCTGATCAAATCTCATCGCATGCAGATGTTTTCTGTGTGAGGTTGTGATGATTTGAGAGGTAAACTTTGGCACACAGTGGGTGAGATGCACTTCCTCAAGGATGCTTTCAGTTTCATTAAGATGTTTTAAAACTACATTTTAAAATGTGTGTAACACTGACAAAACATTTTAAATGAATATTTCTGATTATAATCAGTCGCTCTGAGTTTTTCATGCATCCTGAACATGAAAATAGTCTCCTACACCTATCTCCTGCATTAGCTTGTGATAGAAAATAGACGGTGAAATGCTAGAATTTGAAAAAGCCTGACAGATTTACGTCACTGTCACTTAATATTCATGGATTCACCCATCTTGACTCACCACGGGGAAGGCTGCTGTTGGTTTAGCATCTAGGAAACATCAGAGAACGTCTCAGCTGGTCGAAGCTAACTGTTAGCATTAGCAACTCCACCACACAGCAGAACTCCTCCAGATTCCATCTTTCAGTTCATTTTAAAACACAGAAAAGGTTTAATTACCTGCAATGTTTTGTTTGCGGCTGCAAACATCCTCAGAGCGGACGCCGATGGTGACGTCACTTCCTTCGTTTATCCGCGGGCAGCAGAGGACGCTGTCGCTCTCTGCTGCTCGCTCTCCCCTCTCTGATGATGCAGTCCCACGCGTAGACCCCACTAACCCTGTTCATGGTCCCACATCCACGTCTCCTTATCTCTATAGCTTCTTTTATCCAAATTTTGTATTTCTGTTGTTCGGTGTTTATGATCCTTGTGCTGTCCCAGTCCATTACATGGTTTTCTCTTGTGCAGTAATCTGTTATGGCTGATTTCTTTATTTTGCTTTCTGCTTAGATGGAATTTGAAACTAAATGCAGCAAGAACACACCAAAGATGTTTAAAGAACTCCTCCAGGCTTGTTTTCTTAGTGGAGATAAGAAATAAACGTTGCAAGTCAGTGGTAGAGTCCCATTGTTGTGGCCAATCTGACTCTGATGCCCAAAAATCAGGAAATAAGAGTCCAAAACCTGTCGTCTGAAGCTACTTTCTCCTCCACATTTGGGCTTTTTTCCCCCAAGTTCGACTTACAAGGCATTCATTCCTACCAGAGGCCACTGCAAAAGTATTGATTAAATGAGTGTTCAATACCTTGAATAATGAAGAATGGACCTTTTAAAGTTGCACATCAGATTATGCAATCTGCTCCTGCTTGGTGTTTATTATGTACGATTCTGTAAAATTGGGTTTTAGCTGGTTTTACTTGTTAGGTTTGTTTAGCTATGATGGCCATCTTGAATATGCTTGTCTCCAAAAGGTAATTAGTTGTTTTTGAACATTTCTGAGAATTTTGTTAAACTTTCCTGAGTGGTTCTGGAGATTTTTCACCGACACTACAGGCAGACCAGAAGGGGAATTGGACAAAAACCAGATTTTTCTCTCATTATTGCTGCAGATCTTTTATCACTTTTTTATCGGGCATTTTATGCAAATATATTGTAATTAGACAATTCAAGAAAAGTTCAAGAGTCTTGTGCATTTTGGGCTCCTTAACTCTCTAGACTCTTTACTTCCCCCAGAAAACTAAATGGGAATTCCCCCAAAAGGCACAATATGACCACTCTACATAGTTTTTAAAGTAAAACATGTCTGCCAATCACACTAATTGCCCACTTTCAGCTGAATAATCCACCAGAGGATTTATTTATGTGTCTCAACTTTGACTCGTACTTATCGGCAGACCTGGGGGCTGACAGCGCTGAGAGCCTAATGGATGTAAACACTTAACGGTAAGTTAAAGACGCTCCGGCAAAGAAAGAAGTGGGGTTAAATTGTTCTCTGGGAGAGTTTCTTGTTTTACTCTGAGACGGGACCAAAACAAAGAGCTGAAAAGGCTTTAAAAGGAACAAAAACGTAAATGTGTTCTGATCGCATCACAGTGATGATTAAAGAAAAGGGAACTATCTGATGTTTTTTATTTCCCTCTTCACGTTTTTTAGGAAAAATTCCGTCGCTAGGTCTTTGTGGCAGACAACGGAGACGAGTTAGACAAGAAAAATGCTCAACTGGCAGTGATAGTTCAACATTTATTTAAAAGAATGCTGAATGGCATGAGCAGTGCAAAACTTGTCAACCCTTTCACTTATTAATACTTAACCCCACTATAAATATTGTGGCCCCTTGATGGCCCCATACTCAGAAAAATCTTAGCTCTGCCTCAGAATAATGAATTGTTCCTTCATCATTTTTACTTACATAATGTTCTAATTAAGTACCTCAGGGTGTTGTTCACGAGTGAGGGAAAGCTGGAGCGTGAGATCGATAGGCGGATTGGTGCTGTGTCTGCAGTGATGTGGGCGTTGTACCGGTCTGTTGTGGTGGAGAGGTGGAAGGCGAAGCTCTTGATTTACCAGTCGATCTACGTTCCTACCCTCACCTATGGTCACGAGCTTTGGGTAGTGACTGAAAGAAAGAGACTGCGGATACAAGCAGCCGAAATGAGTTTAATCCGCAGAGTGGCTGGGCTCGCCCTTAGAGACGGGGGGGAAGCTTGATCATTCGGGAGGGGCTCAGAGTAGACCTGCTGCTCCTCCACATCGAGAGGAGCCACTTGAGGTGGTTCGGGCATCTGATTAAGATGCCTCATAGACACCTTCCTTATGAGGTTGTCTGGGCACGTCCAACCGGGAGGAGACCTAAAGGGACACCCAGGACATGCCGGAGAGTCTATAGGTCAGTTTATGCTTGACGCGAGGTCCGCACGGCGAAATTGTGTCATTTTTACAACCACACCCCTCCACCGCGTCTCCGCACGGCCCAAAATTTCCGCACCGCGCACCTAGGAAATTTTCTAACTACGCAGACGGTCGGACGCGGAAAAACATGGCAGATCGGCAAGAACTAGTATGGCAGAGGTTCGTAAATATAGACATTTGCATGATTCAGCTCTCAAAGATCACCGTGATCAACATGTTGTTAATTCTTGGAGAGAAATAGCTCACACTGTTGGAAAAGACGAGGACGCTGTTAAAAATGCTGAAATGCCATGTTGTAAACAACAGTAATTTCTACTTCTACTATGGTGTAGTGTTGGATGCATGCCGTAGAGCTCCATGCTGCCCCCTACAGTTTGGGAGAATATTGGCTCACTGCAGAAACAAGACGCATGAACCATAAACACTGCGAGTTGTGAAGCGCGTTCCATCTGCGAGCCGCATCACCAAGCGGAATGTGAATGCGTCAAGCATAAACCAAGCTTATATCTCTCACCTGGCCAGGGAACACCTTGGGATTCCCCCAGAAGAGCTGGCCCAAGTGGCTGGGGAGAGGGAAGTCTGGGCCTCTTAGGCTGCTTCCCCCGTGACCCGACTACGGATAAGCAGAAAAAAATGGATGAATGGGTAAATGTTCTAATTTACCATATTTTATCCTAGCATAGTTCTGTGTTACTGAGTCATATCCCATTTAGATTTAACCCTCCCACTGTCTTTATGGGTAACCCCGCGAGGAAAGTTGACCATTTAGCAGGATTGATGGTTTATCCCTTGAGGTCCGCGTGGCGGAGGGTGAGGTGGTGCTCACTCCTCACCCCTGCCACATGGACCCAAGGGATAAACCATCAATCCTGCTCAATGGTCAACTTTCCTCGCGGGGTCACCCATAAAGACAGTGGGAGGGATAATAAAATGTTATGTTTAAATGTTATGGTTGCAGTTTAAGGTAACAGTGAGCAGTTTCCTGTTCCACCACCCTACTGGTTGAAAGTGGAATAACAACTGTCGTAAACAACCCTGCTGTGGCTATCGCTAACAACGAGCTAACACTAACAAGAGCCAATTAACACTAAAATAAACCACGACGTAAAAAGATCCACACTGTTGGACAAAAAATATTACTTACAAGTCCGTGATTTTGTACCCTTCTTTATTCCTCTCAAACCGATCCTCACTCTGATTTCAGCTATTTACTTTCCCTCCAAAAACATAACTCTCTTACTTTTACTTCCAGGCTCCACCACGATGCAGACAAAAAACAGCAGACTTTTTCTTCTTCTTGTGCTTTTTATTAACGATTGGTGAACTGATAATGCTAACCGCCCGCTCCACAAAACTAACAATCATGTTTTTTTTGTCAGCAGAGGGCTGCAAGGTGGTGTCAGGTAAGAAACTGGTCAAGTTTCTGACTCAACAATCACTGAGATCAACGTTAAAGCTCTAGCTTGAAGTTTAAAAAACGTTCACTTTAACCCCCCGTGATTCTTGCCATATTCACCTGAGGCCCTGTCCACACGTAGCCGGGGATCTGCCAAAACAGATATTTTTCTACATTTGGGCCTGTCATCCACACGAAAACGGAGTTTTTTCACACGAAAACGGATCTTTTTAAAAACTCCGGCCAAAGTGAAGATCTGCGTTTTCTCCGTTTTGGGTGTCTGCGTGTGGACAGACAAAACCGGAGTTTTAAGGTCCGCAACGTCACTTTCCGCGACAAAAAAATGCTGACATCACGTGTGCGACCTGTGTTTACACTAGCCGGCATCATGGAAGCCCTCAGAGCTGCGCTCGCTTTATCAATTGTCCAAGCACTTTTTGCTTGTTTGTTTTTGCAAGCGGAATTACTGCTCCTTGCGGAAGACCACAGACGAAGGACGAGGTTAAGAACGGGGGAAGTACTGCCGCCTACTGGTCTGGCATGTCCTTAACAACGTATTTATCCGGTTACGTGTGGACAGAGTTTGTTTTTTTTTAAACGAGGTGGTGTGGATGCAAGTTTTTGGAGGGGCGGATATTCGTTTTTTTAAAAACCCGGCTACGTGTGGACTAGGCCTCACTTTAAAAAAATAAACCCAAATTTAAATGGAAGTTGTTCTTGGATTAGAGGCATAGTTGAGGCCTGTTTGGAAAGACAGATTATCTGTGGTTGCTGTTGTCACAGAATAATGTTATCTTGAGTACAATGAAAATTTGAATTTTCTTTATTTTCTACAGCAAAAAGCTTCAAAGGTAGAGTTAATCCAAAACAAACCCTGATGATCCCAACAATTTGGTGACGGTCTCTCTAAGTGTGGGTGGGTAGGGGTCAGGTGTTGGTGGTTCATTGGGAATTTCAGTTAAGTGAACTGGGAATGTCAGGAATGACAGTCATGTGAGATGACGTGCGTGGGGTCGCTGCAGGTCTGGAGGTCAGCTGATGGCTCCGATTATCTAAGCCATCAGTATTTTTTATTTTTTGTCAGCACATTTTCCACTTTTCGACAGGTGAAGGAATGCTTTGCCTCATTTTCTCTTTTGGTTTTGTAAGTTAGCCAAGGCAGCATGTGGGATGCTTTTACAGAGGTATCACATTCCCGGGTGGATTGGGGCTTTCTTGACTTCACAATAAGGATTTCCATATGGGTGTGGCCATCTGGCATGCACAATAAATTAGGTGCATGGTCTGATTACATCTACAACCAGTCACGACCACTTTGAGTCAAACAAGTCTGACAGATCTGAATTTGACGCTGTTTCGATCCAGCTGAGATCACTGGGCTGCAATAAGGAGGAAAACATTTGAGATTTTTTTTTGTGCTTATAGATTAGAAAAAAACTTGCTAAATTCAAGAGAAATTTCATTTTCACCTGAAGGTCCAGTTTAAAACCAAGTTTTCCTTTGTATTTGATAATTAATTAACTATAGACAGTGATTCAGTATGGTTTAATCATGATTTTTAACTGAAAGAAAACATTTGTATCAAAATTAATTGTGTGTTTTGAGTACATTTGAAGCAAAAGTAGTTTTTAGCAGATTCTAATACTGAAATGATGAAAAACAACCTACTCAGTAGTAGATAGTTGTGGAAACTTGCCATCCAGCATGCATAGGTGGGCCCCATATGTTGGTCCATATTGTTGGCAAACCAAATGGGTGCCAACAGGGTTTGTCTGAGGTTTCCCCACAGGGGTTTGCCCACATAGATTGAAACGGTCCCTACACGGGTTCTCAGAGGGACCCAGATGGTTTGACTCATACGTAAGCTTGTGGAAATCTGTGTGGGCAAATCCTTATGGGACCACCGTGGAAACCATGAACAAACGCTGTTGCCATCCACATCCCAGCAGGAATTTTAACATTGAGTCAACGTCAGGTGCCAGTGTTGGATAACTGTTGAATTTTGTTAAGATTTTGCAAATCTAATCAGTGCTGAAATAGCACCGGCATTCCAACGTCATGCTTAACATCATCGAATCAATGTTGATTTTAGTTTAGCTTTTGCAAATCCAATCAATGCTGAAATTTCAACTTCACTAAGTTGTGCTTTTCAGCGTAGTTTATTTTGTTAAACTGTTTTCACTAAAGTATTGATGTGTTCAACAGTAACACCAGACACCTTGAAATGGATACATTAAGTTTGCGGACACACAAAGCCAGTAATAGGAAGCCATTAGTTCTCTCTCTCTCTCTCTCTCTCTCTCTCTCTCTCTCTCTCTCTCTCTATATATATATATATATATATATATATATATATATATATATATATATATATATATATATATATATATAGCCATATGAGGCCCACCAATGCATTGCTGGCTGGGAATTATTGTGATTTTGCAAATGCACAGGTAAACGGCCTTGTCTATTGACTACTCAGGTTTAAAGAGCAAGTCACCCCCTACCAGAGTATTACTCCGCTCCCACTTCCTGTTTGAAAAATGCAACAAATGCTGTTGTCTAGCAGACTGAGGGGGCAGAGCTGCTAACAAATACACACACACACAGGCTCACAACGACATTGTGACATATGGTACCAGCTAATGTTCTAGGGTACCTCTTAGCCAATAGCGACGGCAGATTTAAATCCAAATGCAGTGCAGAGTTTTTACCTGACAACGGCACAACTCTGACAGTTTTAGGCAGAAAATTTAAATTTTAACTAAAATGCACTAAAGTGCAAAACCATTGACTATGCGTGTCTGCAGCACGATTAGACACGCATTTATATAGTTTATCAGAAAAAAAAGTTGATCTGGGGTGACTTGCTCTTAAGTATTCTTGATCAATGTGACAGGAAGACTGACATGGCTTCAGAACAACAGTTTGCTCATCAAATATTAACGAAATTCCACAGCAAATCAGAAAGCATAATCCCTTTTGGTGATTAATGCATTGCTTTAATCCAAATGCTGACGTAAATAAGATATTTCCATTTGACACATTGCATTTTAAATGTTTTAACTTTTTTACCTGATTTTTCGCAGCAGTTTCTCTTATTCAACGAGCTCTCACACTACCAAACAATCATCTGATGATTGAATTACCTCCTCTTTAGTTTGCTCTGCTCCCATTTTCTTTTATTTCACTCCTCATCCCTGCTGTATATGCAGACTGTGGTGTCATTTTTCTAATCTGGCCTAAGATGCTTGGAGTGCAGCCCAACTTGTCCATCAGTTATATTAGCACCTTGGTGGGGAGGCCCAGTTTGCCTCCCTCCCTGGATGAGACACACAAAGGCTCCAAGCTGCCTGCTATTGTCCTGCTGTCAGTCAGAGCTGGTCTGCACCAGAACAGACCTGTCAGCTTCCAGATCCTCTGATAGAAAGAGCTGATCCAGGGCTGGAGTTGTTTACTCATTAACAAACTGAGCAACTGGGAGCTTTTACGAGGGTCCTAACACAAGTTAGCAATAGCTCAGGTCAGTTAGTTTGGTGTGCTATATAAACAATGTGCTGAAATTCTCATCAACATCATTCAAATAAATAATGCATTGTAATTTAAAACAGCAAAGCTCTGAATATTTTATCACCAAATTTGTTAATTATCCTTCTTACACTTCAAAAAGGTAACTAATAAACTTGTTGGGTATTGTTTGTTTAATCCAACAGACATAGAGACAGTTTGTGGTTTTATGGGAGATACAAGAAATGTTCTGGGTGGTCTGAAAAGCTGTTTGCTCGGGTAATGGAGCAAGAGGTTGAGAATAAAACTGTGATTTATTGTTTTTACGTTTTAATCCACAGACAGATTAAACAGGCAGCGCAGTAAAAATAGTATTTTTGTGATTGGTTTCTATGTGACAGTGTTGAGTGGAGAGTCCATTAAAAGGGGGTGCCACAGCTTGTGGATGTTTGCTCAGTCTTGAATAAGAAACTGGAACTTGTGACCGCGTGCTCTGATATCATATTTTGCAGACAGAGTTGTCATTTTGTGAAGACGTAAGAAATTATATCTTGATGCTTTAATAAAAGGTCATCACTGAACTGTTGCTTTAGCCAAATTTCATCCATCCATCCATTGTCTGAACCCGCTTAGTCCACGTAGGGTCGCCGGTGGGTGGGGGGGGCTATCTCCAGCGGTCAGTGGGCAATCAGGCGGGGTACACCCTGGACAGAGAGCCAGTCCATCGCAGTGCAACACAGAGACACACAGGACAAACAATCATGCACACACACACCTAAGGATTAGCCAAATTTCAGTTAGATGAAAACAAATATGTTATTGGTGGATGAGCGCTCAAAGACCACAGAATGGCTGATTATTAAGTTATTCCCATTTGTTATTTTACACCAGCGATTCCCAAAATTGGGATTTCATTATTAATCCAATGGGTTGTGTAACACAAAGTTCAGTTAATCTTCAGAATTTAATTTTAATCCAAAAACATCACCGTAATTAGACCAAACATCAGTACTAAATGGATACAAGTAATAATTAAATGCTCACTGGGGATGTTTGTGTTGACATTATGCTTTTGTTAAACAATTTAAACAAACGTTAGTCTGCATCAAAAGTCTGAGCAGCTAAAAAGGTCAGAAATGACTTTTTATGTGAAATAGAACAATGTGTAAAAACATCCTTAATGCAGCAACAGAAGGCCAACTGGTGACAATGGAAACAAAGTCCTGCTTTTACAGTTTGTGTATGAAGCTAAGCTAAGCTAAGACGCTAGCCAATGTTAATCCTACTCTTACTGTTTTTGTGTGAAGTTAAGATAAGATGTTAGCTAATCATTATTTGTTTTTATTTATTTGGCCAAGGGCTTTGACAATGTGAACCACACATTTCTTATTGACTGAGTTGGCAGTATTGGTGTTTCTGGTGGGACTTGTTGTGGTTCTCAAACAATTTATTGAAAAGAGTGCAGTCTGGTAAGTCAAAGCAATTGCTATTCCAGTCTCTACCACTCTCCAAAGGTGTTCCACAAGGGTCAATACTTGGTCCAAAACTTTTCTTCATTTACAATAATAACTTAGAAACTTCAGTTGTAGATTCAAGAGTCCACCTTTATGCTGATGACACAATCCTATATTCTATTGGTCTACTGACAGACATAGTCTCTCAAAACCTTCAAGTTAGTTTTACCTTGTGGAAAAATACCAGCATATGTTGTGTTTTGGATGCCGAAATGCTGGTGATTCAATGCTGGACCAGCATTCTGGACCAGCGTCGCATCCTGGACCACCAGCTAAGTCAGCACTAAAATACAACATATGCTGCTATATGCTGATTTTTTCAGCAGGGATTGGTATCCAAAATGCTTTATCCAGTTGGCATCTTAAGTTAAATGTATCCAAAACTAAAGTTATGTGGTTGGGTAAAAAAAGGGGGCATGTACTTCACCATATATTGGTATCCTGGATGGAAAGCCTCTGGAACAGGGGGTCTCGTTAGACAATACTCTGTCTTTTGCCAGGCCACAGTTGTAAATAAAAACAATTTCTTAATCAGTTTTTGCCTGGTTAAACAAAAGTTTTTCAAAAATTACAAAACAAACTGTTTCTATCTAAAAACAGTGCTTCTGAATTGTTAAGTCCACCTTTAGGTCTGTCCATGACTCCTCTTTTCTTGTTGCAGCCTTTAGAGAAAAACGGACAGATCTCCAGTTTGACCAGTCTGAACGGACACTCGGAGGACAACACGCTGGCAGAAGGTGTGTGACTGTATATTCTGTCACTCCTGTTTTATTTGTTTGTTGAACTGTGTTTAACTTTGGTAGCTGTCCCTGTTTGTGTCTGGGATTTTCTAAGCAGCACCAGAAGGTGGGAGTTTATTTGTGTGGGGTCGGCTTTCGGAGTGTTTTAGTGTTCCTGTGAGGAATCCTCGTCTGCAGATGACTCTGCATGATCCCGAGCTGATCCTGAACTAATCCATTTGTCAACACTTTGGGGACACCTACACGGACTTTTCCACTCAAAAGCCACACACTGAGTCACACATTCCAACATGTTTTTCCCGTTTTATTCTTTAAAACATGATATGGCTGTTGTTGAAACTCCAGGTGATTTGGACAGACCTCACTTTTTGTGTGATGAATTATTTTGCTTTCATTTACATTTCTGCTTTATTTCAAACTAGTACCCCACTGCTGTGTCCATCTTCTGCTACACGTCTGTCGTTAAAGCTACTTTTGTTTATGTTCTTTCCTGATTCTGACCTGTCTTCCTCATTCTGGAGGAGATGCAGGGGTGTGTATGGCCTCCCTAAATATTTAGCAGGCCTTGACCTGGGCCCTGCACAAAGCAACCTGTGCTCTTCATAATAAGTTGTGGCCCAAGGGCAGGCGTAACCTTACACTACTTAAAACACAGAGATATGTCACATACCACTCTGTCAAAGAACCTATTTAATAGACTTTTTAATGAAGTGATTGTGTCTGTTCGCTGAGTAACACGACACCCTCCTGAGTGGGTGAGTCGGAGGACTGGTGGAGGGCGATTGTTGCTTCTCCGGTCTTGTGCAGCTAATCGTTGATGCAGGTGATCAGATGCAATTGAGTAAAGGCGAACTGAGATTTTAGAAAATCAAGGTGTAATTTTCATCATTTAGTCCAAAAGAATTGAAATTGATGTAAGGCATGGTGGTACAGTTGGCCAGTGATGTTGCCGTAAGTTCAACGAGTCACGGGAGTGTGTATGACTTATTGTCTCTGTGTCCCTGTGAAAAAAATCCAAAGAAACCATCCATCCATTTTCTGAACCCACTTGTCCACGTAGGGTCGTGGGGGGGCCTATCTCCAGCGGTCAACGGGCAATCAGGCGGGGTACACCCTGAACAGAGTGCCAGTCCATCGCAGGGCAACACAGAGACACACAGGACAAACACACACACACACACACACACACACCTAAGGACAATTTAGACAGACCAATCAACCTAACAGTTATGTTTTTGGACTGTGGGAGGAAGCCGGAGTACCCGGAGAGAACCCACACATGCACAGGGAGGACATGCAAACTCCATGCAGAAAGATCCCAGGCCGGGAAGCGAACCCAGGACCTTCTTGCTGCAAGGCAACAGCTCGAACCACTGCACCACTGTGCAGCCTCCAAACAAACCAATAAAAATAATTTGTTTTTTACTTCTCAGACCATTTACAAACCATAAAGACAAAAGGCAGACACAAAAGTGCATGAGAAGTTGCAAAAGACAAGGCCGCCGTCTGAAAGTATGCAGGGGAGTGAAAGAAAGGGAGCAACACAATGAGCAAAGAGACAAGATAGAAGAGTAACAAATATGGAGATATTTCACATCCCAGCACCGCTCTGCCTCTTGACCTGTCTGATAACGGCTTCAATGCATGATGGGAGACAGGAAGAGAGGAGGGATCCTTCTGATAACAACCAAAAACAACAAAAGACGAGCTTCACGTGAAAAGACTTGACACAAATGCAAACACACAATCACAATCTCCTCGTTTATCAGGTGCACCAGAGTGTTTAGAGCTTCAAAGGCCGGCCTTGACATGAAACGCCACTCAGCCAAAGCGGCAGCCTGAAAAACACGTTTCTGGTGAGATTTGGGTCCACCTTTAAGATTCAAGATCACTTTACTGTCATTGCACAGGTGTACAACCAAAGTGACTGCGTTCACTAAAGACAGCTCATGTAAGGAGGGAGTAAAATATAAGTAAATTAAAATAACAAGGCTAAAACACACACACACACACAGCCAGTTTAAGGTGCAAAAAATGTAAACTCATAATGTAAACATGGTAATAAGACAAGTCTAACCTATGAACTGAAATATAAAGTGAACATAATATAAATGTAAACAGTCACACGTTGAGGTAAAAGGGTTAGCTAGCTTAATGTACGGTGCTGTAGTGCACTGATTGTTCAGCAGAATTACTGTTAGTGTGACCTCCTAGCAGCAGCATTCAGTTCAGTGATGCTCTTGCATAAAAGCTGTTAAACAGCCTGGTGGTGCGTGTTTTTATTGCCCTGTTTCGTTTATCAGATGGAAGAAGTTGGAAGAGATGGTTAAAATGTTGGGTTGAGTCCATCCATCCAGCCATCTGATAGTTATCATTGTTTTGTTTACTACCTAAAGCTCACGACCAAAGGTGAAGGTAGGAACGTAGATCAACAGGTAAATGGAGAGCTTCTAACTGTGACTTAAAAATAAACGGAAGTAAAGTTTAAAGCACAGATTACTGGGGGGGGGGGGGGGGGGCCGAATAAATATTAGATGAAAGTAGAGATTATGTAGTCTGAGCCAGAACCAGTAAAAATAGATGAGCAGAGACGTCATACATAAAAGATGCATCTGTGCACGATCGTCAGAGCTGCAGACACAAACAAAACTTTAAAACGTTATTCCAGTTTTATCGGCTCTGTGTGAAGGTTTAAGCTGGGGTGTGGCTGCATGCAGTGGAAATGACATCACAGGTGATGTAATCTACTCGCCGGAGCGCTGATGCACCCTTAGAGATGGACCACACATCCAAAAAATGGCACAAAAGAACTATTTCTAAGCTTTTTCAGAGCAGGATAATGCCGACTCTGTTCGGGTGTTAATTAGCAAGAAAGCTGGACATTATTCCCTCCCCAGGATTAAACTGGGTGTCACACAGCTCCTAAATCAGTGTCAGATGATGTTCATTATGACTTCATTGAGCAGCTAAAAGCTTTCTTTTCTTGCAGCCAATAAAAGTGATCCAAACCCACATTTGTTTCATTTAGCAAACAAAGCTTTATAGAATTTGTAGCTGAGGCAGCATTTCAGAGTAAACCTCTACAGGTTGTCTGCACCGGCATGTGGAAGTGTTTTACGCGCGGCCGTGATTTCATTCCAGGATCGACTCGTTCGAGCTGGGCTCTGGGGATGCGACACGCTTGCGTTGCCAGAATATTCATCATGCCTGTGGAAGAGAACCTCTCCCTTCACTTAAGCTGCGTCTGATCTCGGCCTGCGAGGCTCCGAGCCCATAACGCAACCCAGCCATCAGATTGCCGCCGCTGGATCTGTGCCCACATTGCTTTTACATTCCAGCTGACAACACTCATTACGGCGGACAGCTTTGGTTTAGATACTCTGGGTTCTGCCTCTTGTCTCACTGTCTTCACACCACTGAAATGAGTGGTTTTAATCTTGATTAGTGCCGTAGGTGTGCACAGACGATGATTCATAGCTTGATGTCAGAAAGGAGAGGTCTACGACGACAGAAAAGAAAAGCCCTTGAGCATCTTGAGATGTTTGTTTTGTCAAAAGGGAAGAATTAAAATCTATTAGGAATCCACCTCTAAACCAGGTATGTCAAAAATGTGGCCCTGGGGCCATTTGTGGCCCTCCAAGTGATTTCGTTCTGTCCCTAATTGCGTTTCTGCAAAAGTGGAATTTTGTCTCTCTAGCAGGTTATTGATGTCGATCGAGACTTTTAAACATTTTTTATGTTCACATTTATATTAGAGAGGAGGTTCATTGAGAACTGTGCACCTTTATCATATTTTTAAATACTTTTCTTGAGCCAGAACGTGCTTATACTTTACAGGGTTAATGAAAGGCCACCCAGCCTCATCGCCCCCTGTAGCCAACATTTTTCACTTGCACCTTCTGAGTCTCCGGTCCAGTCTGTTGGGACCAGTGGCGGTTACCATTAGGCATAGGTCGGTGGCCGCCTGGGGCCCCCTTATGTTGGAGGGCCCCCCAGCCCTGACTGCTGGCACCCCTCTGTTAATGCCACAATGGACTATTCCTTTAAGATGGCGATGCACAAACAGGAAGTGATTAGTAGTCATTCCACTCCAATCCAGTTGGTGGCAGTAATGCACCAAATTGTTGTTTGCCAAGTGCCTTAAGACCACAAATAAGAAGGAGAAGAGAGGCGGGAGCGTTCGTAACAAACTCAAAGCGATAGTCAAAACATGAAGTATGAAATGGAGTTATCCTAGTGGCTCCAATAAGAGAAAGAAGCAGCGTGCTTCATAAAAGCTTTTATCTTCACTTCCAAAAGTGACGTCGTTTTTCTATGTAAACATCCAAAGGAAGCAGAAAGGAAAGACAATCGAAAATGTTTAAAGAGAGGAAAATGTAGACCTAAATGGAAAATAGAAGATAAAAAAGAAAGGCTAAAGCTCAGAAGCACTGACAGGAAGAAGGAAGCAGAGCAAATATTGAAATCGCTCAAAGGGAGAGAAAGACAGGAAAAAAAGAGGAGTAATAAAAAGTGAAAATAACTCATGTCAGAGAAGGGAGAGTTTCGCATCGAAAATTTAGTGTAAGGGGGCCCCACGTCTGCGTTCACCTTGGGCCCCCAAATGGCTAAATCCACCGCTGGTTGGGACATACCTGGCGCTGCAGTCTGCTTCCAGCATATTCCTGCATGTTTTAGATCATGAACACAACTGCTTTGTTTAATTTAGGGATGAATCACATGAAGGAAGGCTGGGGAGACATTTCAGCTGTTAGATTAAGGTGTAAGAAAGGACGAACGCACAGCGAGGAAATAAATTTTGCTCTCAGGATTTTGCTCTAGGAGATGAAAATCCTGACAGATCTACATCACACTGGCACTTAACATCCATGGACTCACCCATCTTGACTTACGACAAGGAAGGCTGTTGTTTTAGCGTTTGGGAATTAGCAGACCTTTTGGCTAGTAGAAGCTAACCATTAGCATTATCAACTCCACACGCAGCAGAACACCTCCAGGCTTGTGTTGATTGTGGAGTCAAACACCAACATTGCAGAGAAAACGGAGGCAGTGGAAGAGTTGCGTCGCTGTTTGCCAGTCAGAGGCCAAATGTCCGAATATCAGGAAATAAGATGCCCAATCCTGCAGTTTTCTGTTGACATAACTTGGTTAAGTAAATTCAACATTTCATTTTTTGAGTGTAGTTTTACTTTAGTTCTTCGGTCAAAACACCAAATTAAAGTCCCCATTCATACTACTAATTAAAAAATATGCATTATTTAAAGGATAGTCCTCAATTCTTCTGATCCTAAAGTACAACTCCCAATTGGACACTCCCACTCCCCTGAAGGACCGTCTCGTCGCCACAGGCTCTCTCATCTTTCCTGGCATCAGGGAACCTAATCTACCTCGTCAGCTCCTAACCTCCCCCAGGCACACGGAGCACTGAGAGAACGAATGTGGCTGACCCCTCCTGATCCTCCTCTTCATTAGCAGAGCTGTTACTGTAACTTTACAATAAGAACCAGGTGAGGTTTCTATCATCTGCTCAATGAAAAACAAAATCGTCCCTGTTTTCTTGCTGGTGACTCAAGACGTTTGGCTTCTTCCACCATGACTGAAAATCCCAAAAACATCTGAAGTTGTTATGGAAACAAGTTGAATTGCCCCATTCTTTTGGGACGTTTTAAAGGAAAGAGATCCACTGGAAGGCGAGATGATGCTAACCAGTGTGTGGAATGGCAGGAATTCAACAGGTTTCTCGGAAAACTCGATGTACAGAAAGAAATGCTGTTTTAGGCCCGATTTAAAGCCAAATGTTATAATTCTTATTTAGAAACAGAAAAAAGCTGCTGAGTCTTACATTTAGACGAGTTGCATGAAAAAGAAGTCAAGTTTCGCTTCTCTTTCAATGCTGAGAGATTTAAACACGATCTTGTATAATTTTACAGCAAACACAAACAAAAACATGGCGGCTACAGTCACGCTACATCACGTAGGTTCTCTGGGAGAAAAGGCAGCCAGACGAGGCTGGAGTGTAACTCGAGGAAACGGGCAGAAGGAAGAGGAAATGGTGATGTCAAGAATGGGCTGCATTTCCTGTCCGGCATTCTTATCCATCGCACAATTAGCAGCAGGAGTGGGGGTTTGGAGCGCTGTGGGGAAAGTAGAGGAGGGGGATTAAAGAGGGTTCAAGTGGCGATTCGGTAAATAAATACACGACGGTGTAAAACTCTTTGATCTGAGGCGCTTTCACACTCTCTTCAACCTTCTTCCAGCTTCCTCCTGTCTTTCCAGCGTTGTTTTGTTCAGTTCTTCACTGTTCTGTCCAGTGATGTCATTCAGCCTCCACAATAGAGACCCTCCACCCAGAACACTAAAGCCTCCCCCCATTCTGCCTGACCACTCAAGACCCCACCTCAAACATTCCTGAACTCCGGCGCGTTTTCAGATCTACAAAGATATGCGGGGCATCACCCACGACAACTCCGTTCTGGGTTCTTCACCAAACTTTATTGCAGAATAGATGACGTGAGAGCTTCTTATTTGTGTCACTTAACCTGAAAACAAGCTTGGAAACATACTTGGTCTCCTCAACCAGTTAAGAGGATGCTGATTTTCAAATTTTTGATTGTAAAACAACCACAAAACCGCTTTATTTTCAAAATAAAATCAAGTGTAAGTTGTGTGAACCCTTGACCTGTCAGTACGTTTGGAAGTCCAGGAATTGTGACTGAGTCACGGAAGTTTGAAGAGAAAAGGAAGATGTGGGCAGACCCCAGTGGAAATCATAAATCTCCTCAGCCTGACTCACTGTCCACTCAGCATAATAAGCTGTAAGGGCCGTTATGCAGCACAGGGCAGATAGTAGAATACCGATCAGATGAGTCACCGCGTTGATGGGAAGTCTCACTCACGCCTGAAAACAGGGCTGGATCACTCAGATCTTTCATGACTTAAACGCGAGTTTTCACACAAAATTTGCTCAGATTTGTTGATGCCCGGCTGGAATAAAATGATATTCCAATGACCCAGAACATGTGACCCAGTTGCTAAGACTGGATTCCAGTCCTTATGAGTAATGTTATAAACAATAATTTTGTTATCCACTAAAACTTTTTCCAAATAAAATCCCTTATTAGATTTTGAGCTTCTTCCCCTCGAATCAGAATGCGAGCATCAAAACACCATCTTTTTTTTTCACCTCGCTTTGGTCAGATTTAACGGATAAACACACCTAACACGATGCACATGACCACCGACAAAAATCACGGATTTGTCTCTGCAGTGGGAGCGTTCGCTCAATCATCTCTTTTTTACGTCAGGAAAGGTGGATGAAAACACCCCCCCCCCCCACTCCCGTCTTAAATCTCACTCTTTTTTTTTTGTGAGTGAGTGAGTGAGTGAGTGAGTGAGTGAGAGAGAGAGAGAGAGAGAGAGAGAGAGAGAGAGAGAGAGAGAGAGAGAGAGAGAGAGAGAGAGAGAGAGAGAGAGAGAGAGAGAGAGAGAGAGAGAGAGAGAGAGAGAGAGAGAGTGAGAGAGAGATGGGAGCTGTTTTCAGACGATACTCAGCCGCTGCTTTCATCACCTGTTTGGTATCTTTCTCAGCAGAATTTACACATTCCTGCAGGACAATGCGGAAGTGTGACAGGTCTGATTATGCTTGTATTTACCTGAGGAATTATCTGCATTCCGTCTCTCTCCCCTCCCAAATGCATGGGAGGCTTACTAAGACTTGGGAATCATAACTTTGATGAAACTGAGGTTAAAATGAGATGTTTTGCATTCATCTTTGACAGCGTTGAGATCTTGGTGTCCATGTAAAATCTGGAAGTCACCTCCATCAGCCTTCCCGCTGGGAGAAGGAAGACTATCCCAAATGAGATTCTACAAATCATCTCCTTTAGGAATGTTTATGGAAATGTCTCCATGTGGACTTTAAATATGGGGAATTTTGAGCATTTTGCTGTAGAGTGGATCTAAAAGGTCTCATGATGGTATCCAGCCATCAGTGGATGAGGAGCTCTTCATGAGGGAGTGTGATCAGAGAGGGGAGGAGGGGAAGGGGGGATGGGGATGGGGGAGGTGTTCATTCAGAACAGCTGAAGAAAAGCAGGGGAGGTGGGAGGAAAAGGGAGGCAGGGGTGGCCCCAACATGACATGCGTGTCAGTTAGTTGAAATGTGTGTGGAGCTCTGTTTCCAGTTCATTCTGCCGACTGACCGAGGAGAGTGAGGGAGTGTGAGGGAAGACAAGTCACGCATCAGACGGAGGTTTGGAGTGAGGAAGCAGTCCTGAAGTTGACACGTCTAGCTGCTTAAATACAGAAATTCCTTTATTTGTTTTCTTGATAAGATTGTTGGACTTCTTCCAATGCTTGGAACAATCACGTTAACAGGTAAGAGAATAAGATGAGATGTTTATCATGAGAAATATCCTAAACATCACACAGCTGTGTGTGCACTCACTCGTGAAAGTGCCACAGGCATTGTTGTGCTGAGGGTGTGGTTAGCTAACATTTGTGGTTCCTGGACATCCAAGTGTGTGAGGATGGTTTTGTTTTGTGTAAAATGCTTTTTTCCCCTGTTTTTAACAGAGAACTTGGTCAATTAAACGAGTAAATACAACGTTTGGCTCAGAAAAAAGTATTTATTTATTAATCTTAAGCAGCTTTCAAACTTTTTCATATTAGGAACAGTATCCCTAAAGATGCCACCTGTCCTGATTTAACCTTTTATCCTGTCATGTGAGGTGTTTCATCAAAAGTGGGATCCTAAATGTTCCAGTGGGAATATTTAACCAGCGAGGAGGTGTGAGGAATTAATTGCATTCCAAATTTGATTCTCTTCAGATTTAAGATGGTTGCTTGAGAGCAAAGGTTTCACAAACACATCTAAAGATGCTTTGACCACACCTTTGAGATGAGGGGGGGGGGATTTTGTCTCCGTTGGGGGGGAGGGTGATTGGGGCCCTGATTTTTTAACTGAATTCTTTTGTTTTAAAGCTTCCAGGCAATGGTAATCAGCTCGGATTTGCATTAAAAGGTTTGCATTCAGTTTGCTAAAAGAATGCAGTCTCCCATCTGCCCCCTTATACCCCCCACCACCCTTGTCTGTACCCTTAAACTCAGTCAGCCACAACAGAAACACCATCTGACCTCCTGGATGCAGACCGCCGTAGATTTACAATAATCATTTTTTTGGTGGCAGCTCAGATATTCAATGGGAGGGCCGTGTCTCACTGCGCTCTCACACACAAGCCTGTCTCCAGCAGAGAGAAGTATTCCACTTATGAGAGTATGTCAGAGCTATGTGACACCCTCTAAACTGCCCCCATCCACCCCACCCAGCTCCCCTCATCCCACTTTTTAGACTCCTCCACATCTTCACTTCTTCTCTAATCAGCTCCAGCGGCTGGACGCGAAGGAGAGATCAAAAAGATGGAGGAGATGCCGGTAGTCTGTTAAATCAGCATGGTTCCTGTTTTATGGAGCGAGTGGGTACACAGCGATGTGGCTCGGCTGCTTCGCTTACAGTCTGACCACTCCCACCCTCCCACAAACTCATCCTAATGACTCCAGTGAGCTTTGGATGAAAGCAGCCCAGAGGTGTGAGCACTAAAATGCTGAGTCGTGTAATTTATGAGCTTTGACTGGCTGGTTGAGGGCTAGGATGTGAGGATTTTATGTGTTAGTTTAGGAAAATAACCAAATTACAAACCACCTTTGAGCTGTGGAGCCCCCCCCCCCAACCCCCCACCTCACCCCCCCCCCCCCCCCATTTTCAGAGGCCAGGCAAGGCTGTGGGGGCTATTGTGTTTTTGTATTTGTGTGTCTGCCTTGGGAAGGGGGTGGAACCCCATCCATCCTGCTGTGGAGGAATTTAGGTCAAGGGGACTTTATTTAAGGAGGAGGGGTGGGGTAAGGGGGGTGTCCGTATTGTTTGGTTTAAATGCAACATAAGTCAGAAACCAGACTAGGCTCTAACCAAAAATAAATAAAGATTCTTAGAATCTTTGGGTATTCAGCCTCCGATTATATTTGGCGCATCCTTAAAATACATTTCTTAAAGATGGGGTGAACGGCATAGTTGGCATTCTTCAGCAGTCGACTCTATGCAGACGATGCGGGCATGTCCTCGCTAACATCAGTGTGCGAACACAGCTCTGATCTTTTGTTTTTACTTTCAGAGAGTAAATCTGCGGTACCCAGTCGGCCTGTGAAACATTTTCTCTTCTGCTGAATGCAGCATCATACCTACAATTTAGCAGTTTGTAGGCAGGTGTGGGTGCATTCTTGTATGAGACATCTTTTTCAGGATTTGGAATTGATTTTTCTTTAAACTGGGCAATTCTCTGTGGCTTTTAGTGAGCTTTTTGCCATGTGATGCAAGAGCTAGTAAGCAAACATACACCTTTGTGTGATATATAAGAAAAAACATAAGGAATTTAAAGGTGTGGTTCACTGAAAACACTTTCTTATGATTATTTCTGATTTATAATCAGTTTTCATGCAGGCTGAACATGAAAATAGTCTCTTACACCTATCTCCTGCATTAGCTTCTGATAGAAAGTAGACGGTCAAACTCTAGGATTGGAAAAGCTTGACAGATCTACGTTGAGAAGTCGCTTGGACTCACTCATTTGGAAGGCTGTTGTTGTTTTAGCATCCAGGAAACAACAGAAAACGCCTCAGCTAGCAGGAGCTAACTGTTAGCATTAGCAACTCAATCACACTGCAGAATTCCTCCAAGCTTGTGTTGTTTGTGAAGATATAACATCCATGTCACAGAGCAAACAGAGTCAGTGGTAGAGTTGCGTTGCTGTTATCCAATCAGAGGTGAGAGGTCCAAATATCAGGAAGTAAGACTCCAAATCCTGCCGTCTGAAGCTCAGTTCTGATATAGCAGACTTTCCGTGCTGAAACGTGTTTTTTGGCCTTTTTTCTCCTCGAGTACAGCTTGCAAGGCATTCATTCCTACCAGAGACCACTGCAAATGCATTGATCAAATGAGTTTCCCACACCTTTAATGCTGCCTATTAGTTTTTAAGGATTTTCCCTGCTTTTTCCTTGGAAGTGTGTTCAGTAAAATATTGTTTTCCTCTTGAAGGCGATTCAGTTTTCTAATTATCACCTAAAATATTTTAATTTAGTTAAAAATAACCACTTTTATGAAAATCATGAGAATTTCATTATGTCTCTTCAGATTAAAGTGATGAGTAAAAATTCGATCAGCGTTTTACAGGATGTTCTTTCTCTCCTTGTCGTTTTCAGTCGGCCAGCCTGATGGTGTGTCTGTGGCTCAGAAGGAAGAAGCTCCAGATAACACAGAAACCAGTCCCGTCGAAGGCTCTCCTCAAATAAACGGAGAGAAAATGGACAACGAGACCCCCGAAGCCAATGATATTTCCTCTGCTGAAGAGAAAACAACGGAGGAAAAGGCTGACGATGCCAACAAGGTTGGCTTCAAGAAGATTTTCTCCATTGCAGGCTTGAAATTCACACTGAAGAAGGATAAAAGCGATGAGACGGACCCTGTGAAGCTACTAACAGTGAAAGATAAAGAAGGAGAGGAGGTTGGTGAGACTGAAGAACCTGCAAAGGACAAAGAGGCTGAAGAGGAAACGGCAGCTGAAGAAAAGGAAGCTGAAACGGACCCACCCACCACCGAAGCAGAAGTAACGAAAGATACAGACGCCACCGCCGAGGCTCAGCCAGAGGAAGCTGCTGCAGAAGAAGTCAAGGAAGAAGGGGAGGAAAAAGAAGCAGAAGCCACCTCCTCACCCAGGGAGACAGGTGTGTCCTCTTTCAGAAAGTTTTTCCTAGTAAGTCTCTTTTCGAACCTGCGAAAAAAATCCAGCATCAAGAAAACAAAAGAAGAGGAGGAAGCTGGAGAAGCCCCTGTGGTGTCTGCTGCTGAGGAAAAAGAGGATGCAGACCAGGAAACAAAGAAGGAAGATAATGTGACGGGGCAGGAAACACAGGATGGAAAATGCATGGATGAGGAGAAAGCCAAAGAGGAGGACATTGTGACTGAACAAGAAACAAAGGAGGCGCCAGAAACTCGCGTGGAGGACAAATCTGAGCCCAAAGAGGAGACACCAAGCACTCCAGAGGAAGCCAAATCAGATGCTGCTCCAGAAGAGAAAGTCGAAGCCACATCTCCAACAGAATCTACTGCTGATCAAACCAAACCAGAAGAGCAAAAGGCTGAGGCTCCGGCAGAGGCAACAGCTGAAGCTGAGCAGCTGTCATCACATGAGAAGTCAAAGGTCCATGGAAGCCCTTTGAAGAAGCTCTTTACTGGATCTGGTCTGAAAAAGCTCTCAACTAAGAGACAGAAACACAAGAAAGATTCAGAAGCAAAGCCTGCTGACTCTGGGGAGCAGGCGGCTGAGCATCTTCCGTCCATTGAGTCTGAAGAGGCTCCTAAAGCCAACAATGGGCCCTCATCTCCTGAAACATCAGGGGAGCATGAAGAGGTGAACCAGCATGAGTCCAGCCAGGAGACTGATGGTGAGCTAGCATCTGACGGTGAGAAGAAGAAGGACAGTGTCATCGCCTCCTTCAGGAAGCTGGTAACACCTAAGAAGCACGCTAAAAGGTCTTCTGATAGTGAAGATGAAGGCACAGGTGACAAACCCCCTAAATCTGCCACGCTGTCCTCCTCCGAGAGCGCTCCATTAGCAGAAACTAAAGGAGAGGAGGAGGCTAAAGAGGAGAAGGCTTCTGAGGATGAGCCCAAGACTGAAAACACAGAGAAACTGACCAGCAGCACAGAGGAGACCAAAAAGAAAATGGACACCTCCGTTTCCTGGGAGGCTTTGATGTGCATGGGTGGTCCCAAAAAGAGGACGAGAAAGACTTCTGACTCAGATGATGAGGCGACCAAGGCTGAAGAGGAGATTCCTGCTGCAGCAGCTGAAGAGAAACAGGAACGCAAGACAGAGGATGTTGATGTTCCTCCGCAAAGCCCTGAAAGTGAAGAGGTGACCCCTGCACCTGAGCCTTTGAGCACCCCTCCTGTGAGAGAGTCTCCTTGGAGCACGCTGAAACGCTTGGTGATGTCAAAACACAAAACCAAAGGTGAGGAAAAACCAGAGGAGCCTGCTGACTCGGAGGCGCACAAAGATGAGTCCTCCTTCTCTCTGAAGAAGCTGTTTTATGGAGGCAAAAAGAAGGTAGCAGAGAAGCAGTCCTCCACCGACCAGGGCTCGGGTGAGGAGGACTCTGACACCCCTGCTGTTGTTCCTCTCTCAGAATATGAGGGACACGTCAAAGCAGTGGAGGAAGTACCAGAAGAACCAGCAGTATTCCAGATTAAAGTGTCCGCCGATGATAGATCCCCATCTTGGATTCCAGCCATCGTGGAAAACATTGACGATCAACACGATCCGCTAAGTGATATCCCGGAAGAGGCGGAAAATTCAGCCACGCCAAAATCCATCGACACCATTCCAGAGGGTGAAATCGAGGAGCAGGGCTTGCTGCCTGTAGGTCCAAGGAGCACAGGGCGCAGACTGTCTACGGCTGAAGTGAAGCCGATTGCTCCGGCTCCAGATGCAGCAACCTCTCCCGTTCCTCAAGGACCTAAAACGGAGAGCGCAACAGAAGTTGTGACTGCAATTGAAGCCCAAGTCAGTGAAATTCCAATCCAGTCATCCGTAACTGTTCAGCATGTTCCAGTAGAAGTTGCTTCTGCTGAAACGGAGAAGGAACCGGAAACAGAAGAAGCCGAGTCCTCTGCAAATGCCGTCCTGGAGCTACATGTGAAAGAGGAGACCGTGGCCATCTGCACGGGCCTCCAAACAGATGAGATCGCCAGTGTCACCCTGGAGCAGCCCGTTGAGCCCACGGTGGAATGTTCCGCTCCCCTTAGTGATGCAGCAAACGTGGAGATAGCTGTAGAGGAGAAGCCAGAAGGTTCAGGAAAAGCAGAAGCCACAGAAGACCCGGTTCTCCAGGCTCATGTCCACCAAGTACAAACTCTTGAGCTTGAGCCTGTTGCTGAAAAGTTGCAAAGCGAAGTGGTGGATGTCCAAGTTGCCACCGAGAGTTACGAGCCTGGGATCGAGAAGGTGGCAGTGGTCAGCACCGAGAACTCTGAGGTCATTCAGCCGACAATGCTGAAGCAGAACTCCCCTAAATCGGTGGTAGTCGATGCCATCGCACCAACGCCCGAGGCGGTTGTCTGCACCCGGATGGTGGAAGTTGCTGAGATGACTGTGGAGATCAAAGAGGTCAGAATGGAGCTGGAGCAGCTTGCTGCAAGTCAAGAAAGTACTCCTGTAGGGGAGGCGAGTCAGGTTGTGGCCAAAGAGGTGTCATCTGCACGTTGTGACACTAAAGAAAACGCAGAGGGGTTCAAAACAGCTGCTCCTGCTGTTGTAACAAGCGAGGGAAACGCTGTTGTCATAGAGACGGTGGTTCTTGTTGCGCCAGAGAAGGAGCATCAAACTAAAGAGAACGACGTCGAGAAGGCTTCTGAGAAGATTGAAAAGGCCACGGAAGAGGTCCATCTGGGCAGCGAGCTTGTGACTCATAGTGTGGTGATCGCAGAGGCTGTGATTACGGAAGCTGTCGATAAAGTTTTAGAAGATGCTTCCCACCTCAAGAAGTCAGCAGCTCCACCAGCAGCTACGGAAACACCAGTCAAAGCAACCGCGACGACACAAGACGAGATAGAAATCACAGCCGAGTGTGTCGTCATCACCGACACACCTGTTCCTGTCGTCTGTGAACAACCAGCAGCAACGTCGCTGCAGGCGCTCTTTGTCGCCATGGAGGTCACTGAGACCGTCCCGTTGGAGGTCACACACAACATAGTGGAGAAGGAGGAAGAGGAGAAGCCTAAACAAAGCTTAAAGATGGCAGAGCAGGTGAAAGTGAGTGAAGGAACGATTATTGAGGAGGAAGTAACAGAGATGGTCGAAGAGGGCAAAGGTCAGGAGGAAAATGGGTCACAGAAAGTGTTGGAGATCCACATGCCGACCCAGGTGATCCTGCAGTCGGCGGATGTGGTTGAGGAGAAGCCAGCGGAGGTGGAAACCACGGTGGAGCTTGACGGGGACAACACAAACGCAACAGCTGACAAGCCTTCAAGACAAAACAGCCTCCCAGAGCTACCAGAGGAACCTCAAGAGACGGCTTCAGGAGAAGATGCAGCAGAGGAGCCAGAAGCCGGGCAGAAAACATCGGGAAAGTGCGCGGAAGTGATGGCGCAGGTGATCGAGGAGGCGGTGAAGGAGATCGAGCCCGTGTCCATGGAGATCACAGCAGCATCATGAGCAGGTGAGACCCTGGGGCAGAACAAAATTTACACGACATGTTTCCACCGGTCTTCTATTCAGCATCGGTGGGTTTTTCTTTTATTAGGGAGCAGAGGAGGAGATTTGCACACCGACCAGATGAAAAAGCTTTTGTTCAGACTTTCAGTAACCAGGGCACCTTTGATATCAAAGCAGGAATGCCAGCATTCACCCCGTCTTTGTGGGCTTTGGGATCTTAAAGGGAAGCGATGTGTGAGGGGCAGATGAACTTGTGCTGAAAGGCTGATTATGATTCCTCCGCTCCCTCCTCCTGTTTTTCATCCATCACAGACCTAACATGGAGTCAAGAAACCATGTTGGAGAACGCTTTCTAAGATCTGCCCACAAAGTTATGGGTTTTATTTTCTCAGTTTTGACTAAATAAAGTCTTAATGTGAGGTATGTGTGACAGAGACACAACTGATGGTGTCTGCTATGAGCAATGAAACTGGGCGTGTTTACTAAGCAGTCTTGCTTTGTTCTGTAGTAATATCAGACTTTTGGTTCTCTCCACAGATGAAGCTGCAGAAGTGATGCCTGGGAGACGAGCTGTCTGGACCAGGAAATAAACGACGGGAGTGTGAGAGAGAGAAAACAGTGAGGGTGCTCTGTGGCGACACACACACTCTCTGTGGTGACTGTCCATCCCATCCAGACAGACGAGTATCTCCATTCTCTCTCCTCCCACCTGTCCCTGACCCCTGACCTGCAGCCCCTTCACAACAACCACAAGGCAGCCCATCGTTGTCCCCTCACACGCATGCGCGCGCGCACACACACACACACACACACTCACGCACACACACACACACACACACACTCACGCACACACACACACACACACACACACACACACATGCTCGTGCATGTCCTGCATCTCAGAAAGCATCTGGCTCCTAAACACTCTCATCGTACCGTCACAAGTCTTGCTGCAACTTGGTTGTGTGTGTGTGCGTGCGTGCGTGCGTGCGTGCGTGCGTGTGTGTGTGTGTGTGTGTGTGTGTGTGAATGTGTAAAGAAGCTAAAGTGAGGGGGACTTCTGAGACAAAGAGATGGATATTATATCTTTGTACATTGTATTTATATCATCAGTATTCACTCATATGTCTTTATTTTTCCTCTTTATTTGCTTTTTTATGTATGAATATTTGTTGCTTTTTGTTATAGAGCATATTAAATTCAACACCTGGATTTGAAAAAATAAGAAGTCCTAAATGATGGAAGTTTATATAAAATATTTGCAGCAGGTATAAGCCATGGTACAAACATTATTATTCCACAGACGGCAATAACAAAGTGCTACAAACGTTAAAAATGCACCAATGTTTTATTATTTTGTATCTTTTTGCAATGTGAACATCACTCAGCACAAGAAAATACTTCATAAGATACATGTAGGTAAGACAAACATTCACTGCCTGATTTACTGTGAAAACACATAGAAACTCATTGATTAATGTGATAATTAAATACTATGACATCACCCTCATGTGATCATGTGGGGAACGCGTGAGATTAAGACAACCAGGGTCTTTTTTTTCCTGATACGTGTGACTCGTTAAACATTTCTGTTCATCTTTTGCTGCAGACACAAAGCAGTATGGCTTCTAGTCGTCACTTTGACTTTGATCCAGTCTCAAGTTAGTCCTGGATGATGTGTTCGTTGGTCTATTAGCGCTGGTACCAGGAGATCACATTTGTGACGCTTCGTGGTGCCAGAAATAAATACAAAAGCTCATTTTTGCTCCTAATTTGAAACCAAATTGAGTTAGGATTAATCAGGGAGCCATGGTCTTTCCATCGATCACAGGACAAGACATCAGTTGCATCTAATTATGGTGCCCAGAATCATCTGCAGACCTGCTTTGTCTCTGGTATCAAAGGTTGGAGCGTGTGTTTGCTTATTTATTTTGCAAATAAGGGGAAAAGTTTTTGTTACCATCAAAGCAAACACAACTTTAGAGGAATTTCCTGATGCTTTAATAAAGAATAAAGTTGCATCTAATTCCATTTTTGGCTCTTTTTAAAACACAGGAAAGGTTTCTCTTTACCTTGCTAACGTTTCTTTTTATCGACTGCAAAACATCCTCAGAGCTGACCTGAGGAACCGTCAGCGAGGTAAAGAGAAACCTTTCCTGTTTTAAAAGGAGCCAAAAATGGAGTTAGAAACTAGACACAGTAAGAACACCAAAAACGTTACATCTAGTGGCTCGTTTGACTAGAAACTCATTTCCATCTGCTTTAGAACCAAATAAGTGAAGAATCTTGGCAGATTGTAGTTTAGACGAGCACTCCATGGGTGCAGCAGACCCACCCACCTTCTACGTGTAACCCACTTTAACTGTGAACTCCTTAACATTTGTACAGATTGTATAACTACTGTATGTACTGATAACTGTAACATGAACTAATCTCTGCAGTCATTTAGCGTAAGATTCATGTAGCATGGTCATATTTGTCTTTTATATTTCCCAAGCTGTTAATAGTAAGGATTCAGAAACTTGTCTATATTTCATTCAATAAAGTTCGACAAATTTTGTGTTTTCTCAAATTATTTTTGCACAATTAAACTTAAATAACAATAAACAGTTGCTAAAGTCATAATTGTGCATGAGAATGTTGTGCAAATGTTGCATTCATGCAACATTTCTGCAAGGAACAGATCAGGAGAAAATCTTGTTGTATAAAGATGTTTTTAATTAAAAGAAAAGTTCAGTTACATTACATTCCTGAGAACACAGATCAGTCACAGTAGACGACCAACGGAACAAGTGTGCACTTTTGTTTTTCTGAGTGGACAGTGAGAGCAAATGTGTCTTCCTGAGACATTCGCCTGTTCGTAAAACACAAAACAGACGAGTTATTAAATAGTCACGAACCAGAAAGCTCAGCTTGAGGGAGGATTTTCACATCACTCTTTGTTTTGGGGTATCTGGATGTGACACAAATTCCAGGGAAACTGGTTTAATCTGGCAATTTTAGCTCTCCCTGGACTGGAGTGGATAGCAAAGAGAAACAGCGCCATCTAGTGACAAAATGGGCGAACATCATCTGATCTAATTATGCGAAATAATTGAAAATGTAAAAAAAAAAGTATATGCAGGTGAAAAAACTTTTTTCATTTAGAAACACACAATTTTTTCCAAATTTGCATTAATTTAGAACATTATTAAATCAAAATATAATGAAGGGGCGAGGGAAAAACAGAACAGCTTGTGTTTTTCTGTGCAGCACAGATTCTGACTGGTGTTTTAATAGTTCAGTTACACAAGTGAACAATTTCTGAGCTTCATATTTATTGTTCTTGTTCACAATTAAAACATCTCATGAATTCAGCAGCAAACAGAAGAGAAATCTTGACTTTTTTTCCAAATAAATGATATTTTTGTCAGCAGCAATTCCTGATGAAGGAAACTGCAATTATATTGATTTTAGTTTCTACAAATCTGAATTCATTAATTCATTACCAACTTATTTTGGTATGAGCTGAGCATAAAAACATTTAAATGCAAAAAATAAAAATAAATCCTCAGAATAGAGACAAAAGTTCCCTTTATACAAAATGAATAAGTAGGTTACAAGTTAACACAAATTTGGCAAGAACTAAAAACACCCCAAAGACTTCATTAAAATATTACTCAGGACACATGAATTGTTAATTAATTCCTATTTTTACCACACTATCATTTTACTAAAACCTTTGAAATATGTTTCTGTGATGAATATAGCACTGTGTAGAAAACTAGAAAAACAGTAAGATGTTAAGAACAGATCCAAACAAACGATTAAAAACAGAACGTGTGATTTATATTTTACAGGACGGAGGATTGCGTGGCTCCAACTCTAAAAACAAACATTTACAGTATGCAGCATCCTCCACAAGCACAAATGAAGGGTTGGGGTTAGCTTTGCGACGGAATGACCCAACATTTAGCACATGGAGCAAACCAAAATAAAACACCCACGTTTCTGCTGAGGAAGGTGCAGTAAATGCTTTTGACTTCACAAATCAACGTATTGATTCTGCAGAGACCAAAGGAAGACAAATGAATTCAGATGCATTTCGAGTGTCGCCGATTGTCTCGGGGATTTTGTGCTTCTGCTCGTTTTCTGTCCCTGATGTGCTTCATCAGCTTTTTGAAGAACTGCAGAAAGAAGAACCGCTGGAACTTTGCTGCTGTTTCACCTTTACGGATCTAATGCAGCCAGCCAGTCGGACATCTTGTTTCCTCCTTTGACGCTTCTGCTTCCTCTTCCTCTGAACTAATGCATGTGCAGCTTCACCACAAGACTCAGACACAGAGCATATGATATTTAACTTCAACAAAATGTCCAGATGACCTTCTGATTGTATAGAAACAGCATCAGGCTGCTGATTTAGCTCTAACGGGCCTAAATATTTAAAGCACTTCATCGTAAAAACAAGGTTTAATTAGATTGAGAATCCCTAAAACACGCCCCGACAAACTTCATGTTTTGCTTACCTACAGCAATAGATGGAAACACAGATCTGGAACTATTCCACAAGGATTTCCTCAGTTTTTATTGGTTCTAGTGGTGTGCCGGAGTTGGACAAATCTGAGCCTTCATCTTTGGAAAATTCTTCTTGCTGCAGCAGCGAGCCTGCTCCTGCGTCTCCCTGCAGCCCGACTAGTCCTCCTTGAGAGAAGCACAGGTGTTTGATCACCTCGCTCGGGCTGGAGAAGGTCGTCGCACAAATATTACATTTGTATGGCTTCGACGAGCCCAGAAACATGGCTTCCATTTGGCTGTTGTCCTCTCCGGCGGCGCACAGCTCCATGCTCTGCCGGTCCACCATGGTGTAGGAGTCGGCACCCTGGTTCAGGCACACGTGGCGAGCTGCCTGGTTGGCGCGGCAGAAGCTCTTCCCACAAGCGCTGCATTTGAAGGGTTTCCCCGTGTGGATGTACATGTGTTCTCGCCAGTGGCTCTTCTGTATGAATTTACGGCCACAGGTGGAGCACTCGTACTTCCTTCGCTTTACCTCCCGATCCAGGTCAGCATTTTCCAGGTTGTCAATGTCTGCGATATCTGCCGGGGGTGGAGTGTCTGCCTGAGAACTTAACCCTCCCACTCCCCAGGTAGGAGTGGACGCCTCTGCCTGGGGAGAGTCAGAGTTGGTACCTGAAACGGGAGTTTGCTCACTGTCACTGATGATCTCCACCGGTGCACCTGATCCCTTCAGGACCCCCTCTGCTAACGCGGCGTGCTCTCCCATAACGACAGGTGAGAGCGCCTTGCTGGGCTCGGCTGGTGGCTGCCGGAGAGTCTGGGTGTGCTGCAGGAGATGCTCTCTCAGCAGACTCCTCTGGGTGAATCTGCTCTTGCACAAGTGGCACGAGTAATGCTTCCTGAAGGAGGAGTTCCTCTTCATTATGCTGGGCTTCACATGAAGAATGGCACCAGCTGAGGAACCATTGGCGCTTAGAAAGTCCATCTCCTCAAGAGAAGACTTAGCTCTGCTGGTTGAGGCCTGCACTTCAGGGGGTGAGGACACCTGCTGGGACGTGACAGAATTTGGGACTGAAGCTGTGGACGGAAACTTTCCTTCTGAGCTGACCTGCTCCACATCGAAAGGAGAGGAGAGCTGCCGTCGAGTGGGCACTCTGGCCGACAGCGCCACCTGTTGGTCGGAGATCTGGATGCCGTAGAGAGAAGTGGACAGGTTGATGTTCTGTTCAGGGTGGTTGTACGCCGACTGGCTGGCCTCCTGCAAGAGGGGGTAGGCGTGCAGAAACCTGACCCCCTGCTCAAGCCTGGCAGGGTCTATCAGCTGGGGGGCCAGCTTGCCTGTGTACATCAGGTTGAGGAGGTAGCTGAAGATGTCTGGCTGTATATCAGCAGCCTTCAGGCGCACACAGTCACTGAAACACAAACATTACAGCTCATTATTGTGCTCAAGCTGAAAGCTGAATACTTGTGCTGTTGTGCTTCTTCTGCACCTGTCCTGGTGAATAAACAGCATCCTGAAGTAGTTGGAGAACGCAGCGAGGACAGCTTTGTGGGCTTTGAAGAAGACATCTCCTATAGCCACGGTGCAGTCACACAGGAAACCAAACTCCCTCTGAGCGTTAAGCTGTTGCAGCAGGATAAGACCATGGTTGGCCAACTCCATTCTTCAACCTGCACACACAGACAAGCAGCAGTGAGTTTCCTGTCAAGACACAGATGAGGTTTTTGTCATTGACGACAGAAATTCAGGATGTCAGTGGTGATCTAACATCCTCACAAAGGCCATTTTCACTGAAGCGTGAAGAAGTACTTTGAGACTGTTGCAAAACTGAACATCTATGAATTACACAGATATTAAACTGTGACAATCAGCAAACAAAGCCAACTTGTTGTTGTTTTTTTGTTTGTTTGTCAATTTGTAGTTTTTATTTCAAGAAAACAAACTAAAAAGAAATTAGATGTAAGCAGCAGATTTTTATAAACAAAATTCCTACTCAATTAAAAATTCAAGAAGAAAATGAAGAAGTTTGCTTTTCTGTTGGCATCATGGTGGAGCCTGGAAGTAAAAGCAGGAGACTAATGTCTTTGGAGTAAACATCAGCGTGGCCTACACTAGTTTGAGAAAACTGAAAAAGGCCATGAAATCACGGGCTGATGGTGACCTAGCCTTGTTGCTACTGGACTTGTAATTAATAATATTGTTTGCCCAATAGTGGATCTGTTTGATCTGTGGCTTATTTAGTAAAACCTGGCTCATGTTAGTGTTACAGCAGGCTGCTGCATTTCCCCTTTCAACCAGTAGGGTGGAGGAGCAGCAAACTACTTTGTTACTTTAAAAGGTAAGAAGAAGAAAATATCATTTCTACAGCGCCTCTCAAGATAAAAATCACGAGGCGCTTCACAAAAACAAAAAATGTAAAAATATAAAAAAGATTTTAGAAAATGATTAAAAATATATTTAAAATGAGCAAAATTAGACAATTGTGAGTAAAAATGTTAAGAAAGAGAGAGAGTGAACAGGAAAGAGGGAAATCAGTGGATCCTGAGGAAGGTGGAATAGGTGGGGAGAGCAGAATAAAGAGAGAGTGGTGAAGAAGGTCATACAAAAGCCAGCTTGAACAAGTGAGTCTTCAGCTGCTTTTTAAAGGAGACCACTGAGTCCACTGATCTCAGGCTCAGGGGAGAGAGTTCCAGAGTCTGGGGGCCACAGCAGCAAATGATCTGTCACCTTTGACCTTTAGCCTGGTGCTGCACAACCAGTAGGCTTTGATCACTGGACCTCAGGGACCTAAATGGCATGTATTTGTAAAGCAACATCTTAGGATTCTACAACCCCCCAAGGCGCTTCACAACACATTCAGTCATCCACCCATTCACACACACACACACACACACACACATTTACACGCTGGTGATGATGAGCTCCAATGTAGCCACAGCTGCCCTGGGGTGCGCCGACAGAGGCGAGGCCCGCTATACTCTGGCATCACCAGTCCCTCCAGCCACCACCAGCAGGAAAGGCGGGTTAAGTGTCCAAGGACACAACCGCAGCATTCTCTGGTGGGATTGAACCTGCAACCTCCAGTTTAAGGTTGTCATGTAACCTCTGAAATGTTTCAGCCTAATAAACCAGTTCTTCACGTACAGATTGTTTCTATAACCAAGGCTTTGCAGCAGCCGGGACACTAATTGTTCCTTAAAAGAATACCGCAATAAAACCATCATGTGTTGTGGTAAGAAATCACAACTTGGATTTGATACGACAAAAGTCCTTCATAGTCAAGCTTTGGAAACATTTCAGAGCTGCATGCTTTCTGCTGACCAATGAGAAGAGTGCTGCTGACCCTAAATGTCACAGGAGGACTCTGGGCCATCACATGACCAGGGTTATGGGTGTTGTCACACATTCCAAGGCAGAAAGCTTGTTCTACCCCCTTGCAGTGAGGTATGAAAACGTCCTGTGGGGATGAAGACTCCTTCCTCCAACTATGTCTTTACAGCCACAAAGACATGTCTGGAGACAGATGATAACAGAGACTTTGTCAGCTTTTCTTTCTCTGGCAGGTCAGTCATGTTGCTCTGGACACCCCCCCACATCAACAAAATCTCGTGTGTTATCAGAGGTCAGAGTGCAAAGATGCCGGCACCGAGATCAGGCTGGGTTTCCACGGCTAAGGCAGACACCATGGAGGCGAGACACTAATCATGTTATGTAAAAACAGCATCTGGATTTGGACTGTGAGGACAAATCAGCCAGTAAAACTGATTAGAATTTTGTCACAGAAATTTCTAAGGCACCAAAACTTCACTACACTCAAAAACAAACAAAACATTCTTGCATAACAAAGAACAAGCTTTTGAAGTTTCTGTTGTAATCATTTAGTGCATTTACATGTACATCTATCTCGATCTAAAGTAATAAACTGGGAGCTTTTATCCTAGTTTACAAGTACGTTAGAAAATTTAACTCTCAGATGAAGTTAGTTCCACTCCGGTACAGTAGGTGGCGACATGCATCCTTTCGTGTTGGCATTCTTCCAGTTAGCCTACAGCAACACAAATAGTAAACAAACGCTGACAGGGAGTGAAGTCGACAAAGTTAAAACAAGAGATGCACTAAGGCCGTTGGAATGTAGAACAACGCTGCATCACAGCTTATTTGGTATGTAATCTACTGTTTGATGGTGTTACATGTGTTACATGTGTTACTTTGTACCAATGACATTATCGTCATTTTCGGAAGTCACCGGTATCAGCCCAACTGAGCTGTTTACATGCAGATGCAGTCGGTTTTCTTCAGCATATCTGGGTGGTTCAGCACAATTAGAACCAGTTCGCCTTCACCAAGACTAACGCGTGTAAATGCATTTTAAAAAGGCAGGATTTAGAGTCTTATTTCCTGATATTTGGACATCTAACCTCTGATTGGCTAACAGAAATGTGACCAACACTGACTCCATTTACTTTGCAACATTGATGTTTTATCTCCACAAATAACTCAAGCCTGAAAGAACTTGTGCTGTGTTGTGGAGTTGCTAATGCTAATGGTTAGCTTCTACTAGCCAAGACGTTCTCTGCTGTCTCCTGGATGCTAAACCAACAACCAGACATATATACGTAGACACCTAGTGGACTGGCACTGCTTATTGAAGCTGCCGTAGCGGCCATCTTAGATGGGTCTCCATTCAACCCCAATGCACTCATTTTTACTGAGGATGGTGCTTACCCAACTAAAAACACACTTGATCAAGCTTCTTCACAAAATCAGACACATGGTTAATTAAAATATGAATATAATTAAACTAAACCAATTTAAATATAAAATCTCATCAGGTAGGCAAGAAAAGTCAATAGTAATCCCACATGATGTGTTTTCAATGGTACACTGGTTTTTGTAAGCTGCACAATGGGCATAGCTGCTCACTCTGAGTTGACTATGGAGAGTGAGGAGACCTATCCAACATGGTGGCGACGCTGTTATGCTCCCTAGTGTCCAATGGGGCGTCTACGTATTCGTGTCTATGCCAACAACGGCTATCCCCATTAAGAGTCTGATGGGTGATGGTGCATTAAAGTTGTCCTCGGAACTTGTTTATCCGAGATTAGTTAGCGGGAAATTATGCAATGAACTCGGAATTCCGCGCTGCGAGCTTGTAGGCTTCAGAGGACCCCGAGATCCCAAATTTAAAGATGGCTGTGCCCAGTGTTACCAAGTAGTTATCGTCTTTATTTTTTCCCCCCATTTATATGTTCTGTTTTCTTTCTTTTTGCTATTTAAGAGCACCGGTAAGTTGTTTATTGTTAACAATAGTTACGTTGTTGAACATTGCCGCATAAAATTTGACCGATGTTTAAGGTTTTTACTTTTCCTGGCATTTATATTTTTATATTTGATTTGTAATGTCTTTCTGGTTATATGTGGCAACTGTCGAAGGGCGTGTGTCACTATCATTTAATGCAGAGAATACTTGATTATATAACTCTTTTGGTTTAGTACTCAACAACACTGGTGGCATCCCTTTTTTTCCTAGTTGGAAGCTGGAACGCAAGACGAGCCTGTTACATCATTTCCTGCTCAGAGATTCCGAGTTCTGAGGACAACTGGAATGCACGATGAGTCCAGGAATGTAAAGTGACAGTGTGACGTGGTTATGTCAGGCTTTTAAAAATGTCTTCGCCTATTTTCTATCAGAAATAAGCTAATGCAGGAAATGTGTGTATGGGGACTATTTTCATGTTCAGCCCGACCGATTATAAGAAGAAATAATAATTAAATGATGTTTTTCAGTGAACCACACCTTTAAAAGTCTTTAGTGTTGTACCCATAACAAAACTTCATGTTTTGCTTCACAAAGGTCAGTGACCGCTGCATTAGTGGGTGAAATCAAGAAAACCACATAATTCAGTTCCTCTTCTTCTAATACAGTTTCCCATACTGTAGTGTGAACTTAGTAAATAAAGATACCACTTTGAAAAGTAAGCCTTTTCATTTATTTCAAACACAAGTGAACTCTGCTAAAATTTGAAGACATTAAGAGCCAGGTAACGACTGTCTAGGGGCCATTTCTGGTCTTGTTGACTTCTTTGCCCCCAGATCACCAATTTTCTCGTGTGAATTATGCACGTTTACTGATAACTAAAAGGGTTACTGTTTCCTATATTCAATCAACAAATTATTTTCTAAATTATTCGCAACAATATAAAGCACCGCCCCTGCGGTGATGTAGACACGTGGAAACGTCGCTTCCGTGGTTTAGTTACTCCGATAATACTCCGTGAAACCGCCTGTGAGGGGAGTACGTGGGAACCATGGGTCCGGAATAAAAAACAGCTCAATATCACGTAGGAAAATATTAGCTGAAGCACATAAATGGATCCCGTGGGGGAAACGAGCGGGCTCGGTCTAGTTCCTGCCTTCGCATCGGGTCTTTCGGTAACCAGCGCAAGTAAACGGACGTGCACACAGACACGCGGAGGCGCGCGAACAACACACACACACACACACACACACACACACACGTAAGCAGAAAAAAAGAAAGCGAGAGACGCAAAGGGGGATGGGGTTGGTCACGAATGCGTCTCTTTTAACTTCGCCGTGGCAATTAGCAGCAAACCGAAGCACACAGAGAGACCCCAAAACATAGCAACACCAGCTAGCATAGGTGTGTTAGGTAGCTGGACGGACGTACCTGCGCGCGCTGTTTTTCCGTTTGTTGTCGCCGTCGTTTCGTTTGTTACCGGAGACTCGTCCTTCCGCTCTGCGCCTCGCTCGCTGCAGCTTCAACTGTGTTCCTTGTAAATGCTGCATTCGTTGGCGGCGGAGTGGGGTCGTCCGTCCGTCGGTGTTTTCCGGTTAGGGGTTTTACGTTACAATCACATGACTGAGTGAACAGGCAGCCGTTGTAAAGATCCGTTGAGGAAGGGGCGGTGGAGTTAACGTTAATTTCCCGCACTGTGTAACCGCCGTGCGTGAGACCAAGCCCTGCTGGAACCTTTTCTTTTCTGACAGCAGCGGAGAGGATCTAAGTTAAACACGGTTTAGTCATAACGCCTCTGCCCGGTTAACGACTCGTTAAATCTGGCGCTCATCAGACACTCATCTAAATAAACCAGATTCCATTTGTATGTAATTAATTAGTAAAATATCAAAATGTTCGCATGTAATTAACACCCAATTAGGCGTTCTAAAATTCCTAAACACACGAGGGTGAATAAAAGTGACTTTTCCCCCTAGTTTCAAACAATAATTATTTGATTCAACTTCACACAACTTTTAAAACATGAATTTATGTAAAGATTATTTCCATTGTTCTTATATAGCTTGATATTGATGAACACGTGTAATGTATGAAAATCAAGTATTCTATAATTTTCAGATTTTAGACTGGATCTGCTTTTACAATTTGCAGCACAGAAATGAGTGTTGGCGTGGTGTTAGACCCTTTACTTTAGCAAAAGCAAATTTACTTGGGGAAAAAAATCTGAATAAAATTGTTAACATCTGCTGCTTGGTTCTTATGAAATGATTGGATAAAATATCTAGATTTAAATATGGAGTTCTATCCCTGGATGATTGGGACCGTTTTGCACATAAAGTGATCGTTTTTGGTGGAAAAGTCAAATGGTCTAAGTATAAATAGAGGCATCCCATCTAGAATGTAATCCAGATTATGCTTCATTCTGTAGAATGTCAGAAGCCCCCCAAAGTTGAAAATGTCAGGTTTAATCCCTGTTTAATATCATTTGTTGCTACTAGAATGTATAACACGTATCTAAAATAAAGCACATAAGATGTTTGTGTAACTTTCCGCAGAAAACCCTGAAGTTGAATCACTTGCTTTGGATATTCCCAGATTCCTGCAGCTTCCATGATGCTTGATCCTAAATTAATTTAGCTCATCTTTTCAAATCTTTCAATTGAAAGTTTATTATGTCATTACAGCTGCTGTTTAGTTGATCATTAGGAGTGTTTTTTCTCTTCATTTTGTTGAAGTAAACCAGGCATTAATGTAATAAATACAACAGACTGATGGAATTATCTGCTAAATTAAGAGAAAACAAAAGAATCCTTAATCAGATCTGTGCCCTGTGTTTAGCTTTAAACCAGCTAGCGACACAGAATGAGCCAAATGATTATAGAATTAAACCCTCGTGTATCACAGTATGACAATAGCTCCCAGTTTTGGGGTTTTGAGCCTAGGAGATCAAGCAAGCAACTGTATCACATGTTGAGTGGGGGCTGGATGTAAATAAGAATGAGCGATACATGAGAAGCATGGGAATTGGCATCATAAAGTGATCTGGACAAAACAAAAACCATCAGTTAGACTTCTAGCGGTCCAGGATGTTCTACAGACAGGTGGACTCTGTTGGTGGAGCAACACCAGGAAGTAAAGCACATCAAAAGCCTGTTTAGTTTGTCTGAAAGACCCGAAGCATGGGCTTTATTGAGTAAAGATAAGCTCTTACCACAGGTCTCACACTACTGTTTTGTAATGAGGATCAATACGTTGTAGTTAAGCTGATAATAAAAGCTATCTAAATACCTTGTTTTTTACTTGTTTATTTCTCTTAAAACAGGCTTTTTGAAACACTTCCACATGACTGCCCTGCATTCAACCTCCTTTAAAGTCATTTGTCATGCAATAATCCGTTTTAAAATGGTTTGCAAAGAAAAGCATGGCATAAAAACAAACATTTACGCCTTGAGCGCAGTTCAAGCCACATAAACAACATGATCAGTCTCTGGTTTTGGGACTGACAGTTTAAACAGGACCTTTAACGTTAACTGCTACCCTCCCCCTCGTCTCGTCCTTGGCCTGTTTTTTAAAACCGGAGTGGTGAGTCACTCCTCTCTCGGTTTAGAAAAACAAATCCGGCCAGGCTGGGGCCCGGCGGGGGGATGGGAGGCCCGCGGTGGATGAACACCGGAGGTGGACGCAGCTGGACTCCCACTCAGGGACCCGGCATCCTGACAACAGCCCGGCTCGTTCCCATGGTGACCGGGGCGGATCTGCAGGAAGGGGATAACACCGACAGGATTAGCGTACGCTTGTTAAGCGTGACTGCAGTCAGGTGATGTTTCTCAAAGTAAGCGAGAATCTTATCAAAGTAAGCGAGAATCTTAAACCTTGAGTCCTGTCACGTGACCCACGTGTTTGCAACTTAAATTGTTGTTATTGTCCTTAATTAAACTCCTCCCATTTTCCCGCCAAAAAGCCTAAGGGGAGTTCGAATTCCACTCCCTGACTGAGCTGAGTCAATATCTCCATGACAGCTGTTACTTCGGGAGACGAGGGATGCTTGTTCAGCTGCTGTTGCAAACTGATAGACATGCGCAATACGACTTTCAAAAAAAGAATATTTCAATTTAGCATAATGCTCATAAATATGGCAAGGACCGTCTACAGACTGAGATCACGTGCGTAATATTGCAGTCTATATTTAGACCATTAGATGGCGCCATTGTACCAACAACAACAAAAAAACTAAAACAGGAACCAGGAAATACATTTTAAATATGTTTCTAAAACAAAAAGATAGCATGTATTGACGCTTAATTTCTAAAAACCACGCAGTTGGGTTACTACCAGGTTACTACCGAAACTTGCTCATCTTTGTTTTGGCGTTAGGCGTTTTTATCAATAAAGTTTGATTTTGAAACGTTTCAGCAACAATGATAGCGGCCGATCAACCAGTTGACGGAGTTCCTCCTTCTCTATCTGCCAGGGTGATAGGGTATGATGACAACTGATTTAGCGACTCGGAGTTCTATATAGTGGAGAAGTGAAATGTAAAACGAGACGGCTCTGTCAAGCTACTAGAGGGTATTTTACTAGTGTTAGCTCAGTGCTAACAGACTCAACCTTAGTGGCTAACTGTTCGTCTGAGTCAATATCACGTTAGTGTAGTTGAACTTAGACAAATGCATGTTACTAGGAATACGTAGAACCACTTTAAATCGTTTATTTTACTAAATGATTTCCATGCAGACTACTTCACGGGTAGATGTTCAGTGCATACACCTGTAAACTATAGTGTAACATTTTCATTTCCTTACAGGTCATTTGCCTTTTTGACTGTAAAAGACAGACTGCCAACCATTTTGACAAAAGTTATAGACACAATCCATCGCAACAAAAACAAGTTCTTAGAAGAATATGGGGAGGTAAGGACTATTTCCTGATCATTTGTATGAGGCTACTTCCGGTGCATTACGGTGTAGAGTTTGACTTTGATTTCTGCCTTTTTTTATTTTTAACAGAACGGGATTGATGCAGAAAAGCAGACGATCTCTCTCCTTTCTAAGATGAGAAACGAGCTACAAACAGATAAACCAATTCTGTTGCTGACAGACAACTTGCAAGACACAGAGTCCTGGAACGAGTACATGCGGAGACAGCAGAGACTGCTGGGGGATCAGGAGTCTGTCAGCTGGTTCAAGTGTCCGTGGCTGTATGTAGAGTGCTACATGTACCGCAGGATCCAAGAGGCCCTCATACTCAAGTGAGAAGAATATAGATTTGTTGATGTTACTTCATTAAAAAAATACCTAAATAAAAGAAACAAATCAGTTGAGCTCCAAACAGAAACAGATACTCCCTATCACCTGCCATGACTTCTAAACCGACAGATTTAATCCCTTAAACAGTATTTATAGAAGACACATTTATTAACACCAGCTTTATTAAAGTGATTATGAAAGTAATCGTTAAATTTTAGTTGCATCATGGCTAAACGCAAGGATTAATAAATATATATTATTGTGAGACTTTGCAAAGATGGGAAGATATGATGGAGGAAATATGTTTGGAGCAACTAGCCAATAAAGAACAAGCTGAGTGCCACAGAGTTACAGCTGTTATTGTCTATAGCCCTGGTTCTCATGTACCACTATCCAACATGTTTTAGTTGTTTCCCTGCTTCAGCTCACCTGATTCAATTGTTAAATCACCTTTTCAGCAGCTCTGCAGAAGCCTGTTAATCACCCACTGATATAAATCAGATGAGTTGAGACAGAAGCGCCTCTAAACTTTAGATATACTTACACACACATTAACACTAAAGGCTCATTTACGAGATCCATTAAACCACATATGCATGTTTTTGTCCAGATGCAGAGGAACAGGTGTGTACTTTTTCTTTTTTTACACAGAGTGTGGAACAGGTGCAATTCGGTTTCTGAAAAGATAAAAAAAAATCATTGTGTCCAGTTAGAGCATCCACACCGGCTGCGGTGCAAATCCAGATGCGGAGCTCCAGAAAGTTTCCATATGAGTCTATTATTTTCCGGACGCCGCATGAGGAAGGTCATAAAGTTAAATACCTGACACAAGCCAGACAGGAAGTGAGACATGGGCTAGCAAGGTGCATCCGCTCTATTTCAAAATAAAATCTGTGCTGCACTTTTTCTGGCTTTTTTATTGTTGATGACAGGGATATCAGTTCACAGTGTATGATAGTTCACATCATCAGGTTTATCTGTAAACGTATTATGCCATATTTCTAATCATTTGGTGCTCTTTTGAGAGCAGATTTCCAGAAACGTTTCGCACACGAACCGTAGATGATGTCAGTCACATTCCACCCGGAAGCCGTATGGAAACTGGACCGCACCCGTTCCACACTCTGTGTAAATTAGGTGTAAAAGGATTCTGCAGAGCTCTATGACCAGCTGAACAGGTGATTCAACCACTCAATCAGGTGTGTTGGAGCAGGAAAACAACCAAAACACACTGGATAGTGGCCCTTGAGGAGCAGGGTTGAGACCCATGCTCCTCACACTGGGTGCAAACGGGTCAGGATCTGGAGAGACATTCAGATAAGTTTGGTTTATTGATCAGATTTATTCATGTTTACACATTTAGACAAATAAGGATGCAACAATGCAGTTAATATCAAAGCTAACATTATTTAAAGAGCAAGTCACCCCCAAATCAACTATTTTTCTCTGATAAACTATATAAATGCGTGTCTAATCGTGCTGCAGACACGTGTAGTCAATAGTTTTGCACTTTAGTGCATTTTAGTTAAAATTTAAATTTTCTGCCTGAAACTGTCAGTGTTGTGCCGTTGTCAGGTAAAAACTCTTCACTGCATTTGAATTTAAATCTGCCACCGCTATTGGCTAAGAGGTATGCTATGATGTAAACTGGTACATTATGATGTCTCAATGTCGTGAGTGTGTGTATTTGTTAGTGGCTCCACCCTCTCGGTCTGCTAGGCAACAGCATTTGTTGCAGTTTTCAAACATGAAGTAGGAGTGAAGTACGCTTCTTGTAAGGGGTGACTTGCTCTTTAATTGGAAGAACACTAGGAAGAGGTGAGGGTGTTATGGGTCACATGACTGGTTTAGTAATCAAGGTCTCTTAAAACCACAAATAACAACTAGTTTAAACTACATGTCTTATGTTCAGTTTAATACTCAATACATTTAATAAATAAGACTTATGTTTATACAGTGCCTTTAAAAGTTCTATTTCTTATTATTTCAGTCCTCCCATCAGCAGCTTTGATGTCTTTAAAGAGGTTAAGACTCAAAGCTTTTTTGACTCCCAGAAGGCTGCGATGACCTTATGCACGTATTTGGCCGACATCTATAAGAACATGGAGAAGCTCTCGAAAGACCAGCTCGGCGAGTATTTTAACAAGCTACTACAGGTCAGAATCTTTGATACGACCCACCAAAAGCACGACTGAGACTTATACAGGTTGTGTGAGGGCTGTCAAGTTAACCAGTGATCACAAAGTTTTACTAAACACAACCTGATCTGATTCATTTTGGCCGTGTTTAAATGGTGAGATGCTCAGAGCAGCTCTGCAGCTGATTGTGTCACGAACATTTTGGCAGAGAGGGGGCGGAGTTGCGCTGTTTGTGAAAGAAAACACACAATCACAGCTTTTCTAGAGGAAACAGCAGCCATCACGTTATAGAGAAATGTTTAGGACAATATAAAACTCAGCTCTAATTCAAGATTTATCTCTATTTAACTTCTTCTAGGTTTCTTTATGGGGGAACAAGTGTGATCTTTCCATCTCTGCTGGTCAAGAGAACTCCCAGAAGACAAGTCCAATAGATTCCCTCAACAGCCTCCAAGCTTTTGTCTTGGTAGATGACTCCAACAGGGTTTGGTCAGCTCTTAGCTCTCCCCAGAGGCAGGCGGGATCAGTAAAACCTGCTGGAGCCAGAGTGGACATCGTGCTCGACAACGCTGGCTTCGAGTTGGTCACTGACTTGATTTTAGCTGATTTCCTGGTTTCCTCTGGCCTTGCACGCCAAGTTCACCTGCACGGCAAATGCTTTCCGTGGTTTGTCTCTGACGTCACAGCTAATGATTTCCAGTGGACCATCCGCCAGGCCATGGCAGCCAACCACAGGTGGATGTCCAAGAGCGGTGCTCAGTGGCAGAAATACGTGAAGGAGGGTGTTTGGTGTTATCATGACCACCCCTTCTGGACTCAGCCTCATGAGTTCTGTGACATGGCGGCTGATGCTCCTGACCTGTATGCTGCTCTGCAGGAGGCGGACCTGGTGCTTTTTAAAGGTGATCTCAACTACAGGAAGCTGACTGGAGACAGGGACTGGGATCACACGGTGGATTTCAGCACAGCCCTAAGAGGGTTTGAGCCCGCGCCGCTGTGCAGCCTGAGAACCCTCAAGGCCGACGTTCAGGTGGGCCTGCAGCCGGGCCAAGGCCAGAAACTCGCCACTCAAGATCCAAACTGGATGACCAGCGGCAAGCACGCTGTCATTCAGTTCCACAGCCCTAAAGCAGAATAACTGAAACAACCACAGGAGAACAGCTGAGAGATTCTTCCATCGGACGTAGGGGTTGCCAAGATGCCATCAAAATAAAACTGAGTTGTAAAGGGTTATTTTTCTGCAAGCACTTCACCAAGTTTCATATTAAAATGCACTGGAACAACATACCTTTTTACTGCATGCATTCATGCCATCTTTCAAACTATCAAGTTCATTTAGAATTTATTTTTTAAGATTTTTAACTCAAGTTTATGGATGAAAAAAGGAATTTTCATCGCTAACATGGCTCAGGTTGCATTGCAGATATTTTGTTAAATTCCCTGGTTGAAGTCATGATGTTTACAGATTCCTGAGATGAAACAAAACCTCTTTATCCCAGATCAGCAGCACTCATTAAGAAGAACGTTGGTTGTGATTTAAATGTCTTCTGTGATACGTTTGCTCTCAGTGCCAGTGATAGGAATGCATCAAAACGAGAAAACCTCGGCTTAAATCAAGCGAACTAGCGCTGCATTATGACCAGTTCCTCTGTTTACGGGATGGTAAAGTGTTATGGGGGGCAGTGCAACAATAACGGCGACAACATTCGTCCTGTTTGGTGTGAAAGTGGAACCAGACCTCTTTTACTTCATAGATAAAACTGGAAGCTTATGTGCACACAGTTCTGTCAACTCAATGAAACCTGTCCTTTTTAAATTGGTGGTGATTACTGGGTTTTTGGGTGCATGGAGCAAATTGTGTTGTTTGCAAAACTAAATAAATAACTGCAGTGAATGGACCTTATCCCACATTGTCATGCTTTTTACAGAAGACGGATGGGAACCATGAATACTGGATTTGTCAAATCCAGTTTTTGAAAACTGGATCAAGATTTTTGCCAACACTTGATTGTTTTGATGAAGATCAGGAACAGGCTCCATCTAGGAGCTGAAATTTGCACCAAAAAGTCACAAAATGCTGCAACGTTCTGGATGAGCTACAAAAAAAATTCAGGCTTTGTCATGGTGGTCCTTCAGGAAAATGGAGTCATTTACTGCCGGAAGCTTCCTATCTTGTGCCATTTAGGCGATTTGCTGCAGCCGTTTCTCACCCTTGGCTTTTGCTGTTTCCCACCATCTTAATTTTATTTCAGGAGAAATGCAGAATGCTACGTAAATCATCAGAGCCACTTGTTTTCCACTTGACCTGACATCTCCTGAAGATGATGCTGTGAAGTCAAGAAAAGGTGAAGATGAAAGAAAGCTCCGTGCCCCAGTTATTTTGGTCTTTTCCAGTGGTTGCTGCAACTCGTCTGCTTTTGTAGCATCTATGCTCGCTTTATCTTGTTCCCTAAACTTAAAAGAACATTATTTCTAATTTGACGGCTGAGCCTATTTGGGATTTGATTAAAGTATCTAAACTTTTTCTGAGTATTTGCTGCCTTGATGTCTTTTCCCCAACATCCCAGGACATCAAAGGTCCCTGATGGTCCCAAACCTGAAACTTTTGCACTGCACAAACAAAAACTGTCCCCTCGCATCTTTGCACAAATCCTTTTTAATCTGCTGCTGATGATTCATTATGACGCAACACCAACCTGTAGAACCAGAAAAATCCTTCCATTTCCTGCAGTTTCATTCTAAACTTCACAGAAAGATCACTTAGATTGTGCATCTATTGTAAAAAACATCCATCTACACCCTTATTTGGACTTGGTTGCATAATTATTGTCCGTCAGAATGAGATTTGACCTCCCGCTTTGTTTGCTGTGTTATGGTGACCTGGCTCCTAAACGCACCATGGCTATTGATTTGGCTGCATCTTTAATTTGTTTATCCGTTTTTAAACCTTTCCACTGTTCCCAGCGAGTCCGACGAGCCCATCTAGATGCCTGTGAGGCAGGCAGAGAGGAAGGGAGAAGGAAATCAGCCGCCGTTGCGCAGCATATCTGAGGATGATTCATGTGTGAGAGGTGAGTGGAGTCTCATGCAGGATTTTTTTTATTGTTTTTTAGCTCGTGAGTTGTGAAGCTGTTTACTTTTATCCCGTTTTCACAGCGATCGGCTGCCGTGCATCAGGTGGATTTAGTCATTAGGCTGCAAATAGAGCGGGGATCTTTGCTGTGCGCTCAGGATCATCTAAATGAAGGAAGAATATTCAGAGATAGTCGTGCTGCTATAGAGTTTCCTCCTGTCTGGCATCCAGATGCAGCCGCTAAAAGCTATTTAATGCAAAGGTGAAGTGGAAATGGCCATGTGGAGGAGAGGAGACGGGGAAGTTATTTGGGAATCACTATTTCTGTCATTCCTTCTTGTCTTTTCCTCTCTCCCACCAGCTTTCCCTGACTCCCACACTTTAAAGGAAAAGAGGGAAACACTACACTCAGGAAAAAAATAACGAAGTGGATTGGGAGGAGTCTTTTTTTTAGAGCCTGTTGAGCAGAACCTGAAGGCAGACAGAGCAAAAGAGGACTCAGAGGTCTCTCCAAGTTGCTTGACAGGAGTTCTAGGAGAGACGAGATCCAGAGAGAGAAAGAAGAGAGGAAGGAGAGGGTGAGCAGTACTCCTCTCTCCCACCCAACAAATGGGAGAGCGGGTCTAAATCATGTTGCTTATCAGTGCTGTTGTGCTGTGATGTTCAGGCAGAGCCCGCTGCAGAGCAGGAAGCAGTTTGGACCAGCGCTCCGAACCAGGATCAGCCCAGCCTCCTCAGAGCTGGAGACCCTCTCCCCACCTCGGCTCTCACCCTCGCCCCGTGCCCTCCTCAGCGACATGTACCCTGAAGAGAGCCGAGGCTCTGGAGGGGTCGCCGCTGTGGACTTCCTAGAGGGGACGTACGACTACGCCGCCCCCACCCCTGCCCCAACTCCTCTTTACAGCAGCTCCACCACAGGGTACTACTCTGCTCCTCTGGACGCCCATGGACCTCCGTCTGATGGCAGCCTGCAGTCTCTGGGGAGTGGGCCAACCAGTCCTCTGGTGTTTGTGCCCACCAGTCCAAGACTCAGCCCCTTTATGCACCCTCCCGGTCACCACTATCTGGAAGCTGCTTCAACTCCCATCTACAGGTATGAGATTTGAATTTAAACGAGCGTGCACCACTCGTTAATCACTGATGGTGAGCACAGGCTGGAGCAGGACTTGATAGAACTGCTAAGATCAAGTCAATCTAAAATGTCAGATGAGTTTAGTCAATTATTAATAAAGACTTTAGGAGGCCATTTCATAAAAAATATATTTAAAAAATACTTATTTGGGTGTATTTCCCCAATTTTTTTCATGGTTTCATTTTGATGCAAATTACTGCTGCATAATTATACACTTTATTTCTAATTTACCACAAAAAAATCACAAGAAAGTTAAATGAAAAACTGCTTTTAGACATTTTGTTTTACAGGTGAAACTCAAAAAATTAGAATATCGTGCTCAAGCCCATTTATTTCTGTGATCCATCTTAGACTGAGAGACCATCTAAAGGCCCAGGAACCCTGTGCAGATGTTTATGATTCATTAGCTGATTAGAGTGTGACACTTTGAGCTTAGAATATGGAACATTTTCACAATATTCCGATTGTCTTGAGATTTTGAATTCGGGGCTTTTTATAAGCTGTACACCACAATCATCCCAATTATAACAAAGAAAGGCTTAAAATATCTGGCTTTGCATAGAATGAGTCCATCTCATTTATTAGTTTCACCTTTTAAGTCAAGTTACTGAAATAAATAAACTTTTGCTTGATATTCTAATTTTCAGAGTTTCACCTGTATTTTTAGTCTAAGAAAAAAAACATTCTTATGTAATGAGGTAAATATTCTTTGATTTATTCACTAGTTAATATAATGATAAATTCATATTTTTTGCACTCAAAATAAGAAAACTTGGTCATATTTAAGAATATTAAACTTTTTTCAATTAGTTTTGTTTTTGCAGATAACGTTTTTTTACATAAATAAGAAAAAATGTTCAAAATCAAGACTTTTTTTTAGCTTTTTTGAAAATCACTTTTTGCAGTGTATAGCATTGGCGGTTTGGTTGAGTCGTTAAAACGCCTTAAAACAAAACATAATTAAATAATCGCAGAGCTTTTTATCTCTAGCTTCAAACAAAACAGCACTATTATCTCTCTGTAAAGGATCAAGCGCTGTCCGGGTTTCTAATTCCAGAGATTAAGGACTTGGTAAAGGACCTTGAGAGAGGAACAATACGTAAGAACAACACAAGTGCACATGCAGTCTCAGGTGGAAAACACGAGGCCTCTGTCATTTTTAAAGTCACTATGCAAAGGTTCACCTCTCATCTGGAATGGATTTAATGGCTCTAAACACTTTTAAAAATGACAAAACTGGTATTTGTTCTGCATAATCGTCTAAACATTGCTTTTTATCCTCATATGCTAATAAAAAACTGTTATTTATAGTGTTTTATGAGTACCGCAGTTTAATCAACAAATTAAAATTCATGACTCGTTGCAGATCCAGTCACCAGCCAGCCTCCAGAGAGGACCAGTGTGACGCCCGTGACGAGGCATTCAGTGTGGGGGAGTTAGGAGCCGGAGCTGGGGGGTTTGAGATGGCCAAAGAGACACGTTTCTGTGCCGTGTGCAGCGACTACGCCTCTGGGTACCACTATGGGGTGTGGTCCTGTGAAGGCTGCAAGGCCTTCTTCAAGAGGAGCATTCAAGGTAGGAGACGCTATAACACTGTCAGACTTAACCCTCCTTTATCGCATCAGTCATAAAACACACAATACTTATAATAACTCCATAAATAGTCTTGTCTCCTTCTGTCAGCTGAAGGTGTTTCATGATGTTTTATCAGAGGCACCTGGGAAGATTTGTTACTGAGAAGATGAGAATGAGCTTTGCGAGTTACACAGTCGGCTGTTTGCATGTCTCATTATGCAGCGGTGAATTACCTGCAACCTTGAATGAAACATAAGCTGTCAGACCCAAGTGGAGTCGCTGTCATAAAGGGGAAGATGCATGTCATAAAAAAACGTAGTAATCATTTGTTAACTTTTAGTTTTCTTCTGTACGCGACTTCTAAGCATCCACGGCTCTGTGAGCACAGGGAACCGTCCTCTGTTGGATCCAGCAAAAGGAACGGTCATGAGGAAACCAACAGTCACCATGGCAATAACAAAAACCAAGATGCTATGTTTTAATTTTCTCCATCTTAGATCCATTTAGAGTAGGGAATGGAGTGTTCCTGGCTGCCAAATAGCTTGAATCTGAGCTGGATATTGGACTCAAAGAGTAAAACTAATAGATTTCCTTCCTTTTCAGGTCACAATGACTATATGTGCCCAGCGACCAATCAGTGTACTATTGACAGGAATCGGAGGAAGAGCTGCCAAGCTTGTCGTCTAAGGAAGTGTTACGAAGTGGGTATGATGAAAGGAGGTGAGCAGAATAACCAACTTAATGGATTTTTTTCATCACTTTTATTCTTTTTTGCAATTTTATAAATTTGTTGTTAAATTCTGGGCTCATAATTTTGATTGTTTAAGTATTTTTAGCAGTTTATCATCAGATTCTTCTCATAATAGCTGAAAACTAATTGGTCCATCCTGGCTCTGCTCAGTGCTCGATAGCATAAATACCAGAGCGCTGGTGGAAACAGATAAACATGAACTTTAACAAGACCTTGAAAAGATTTGCTTTTAAGGAGTACGAGTGCTGATTACTACGCATCAACGTTTTTGTTTTCATACCTCTCGAATCGTTTAGCTATCTGTGTAATCTGCAAACTAGATGTTGTGGTTCGACAACTCTGAGCGTGTTTGTCTGCTGTGTCTCCAAGGTGTGCGCAAAGACCGGGGTCGCGTTCTGCGGCGTGACAAAAGACGAGGCGGCGACAGAGACAAGGTTGGTAAAGGCGTGGAGCAGAAAGCAGCAACGCATCATGATGGGAGAAAACGCAGCAACAGCAGCCCGGGTGGAGGAGGGAGATCTTCAATGAGCAGTCTTCCTCCGGAGCAGGTGCTGATTCCTCTGGAGAAAACAAGAAGTCTTCTTTTCCATTTATAGATACGTTTGTTCTTTCCGTCTCCAGGTGCTCCTCTTGCTCCAGGGTGCCGAGCCCCCAATTCTCTGTTCCCGTCAGAAGCTGAGCCGACCCTACACCGAGGTCACCATGATGACCCTGCTCACCAGCATGGCTGACAAGGAGCTGGTCCACATGATCGCCTGGGCTAAGAAGCTTCCAGGTTTGAAAACAGAAAGATTTCTCCCTTCACTCAAGGGAAATCACTAAATTATCGATAACGCTTCACAGTAACGTTACTTAGTGCATTAATAAACAAAGTGTCCCTTTACTTAATTCCTGATATTCCATCCATCTTCTGAACCCGCTTTGTCCACGTAGGGTCGCGGGGGGGCTGGTGCCTATCTCCAGCAGTCAACGGGCAAGTAGGCGGGGTACACCCTGGACAGAGAGCCAGTCCATCGTAGGGCAACACAGAGACACACAGGACAAACAATCACACACACACACACACACACACACACACACACACACACACACACACACACACACACACACACACACACACACACACACACACCTGAGGACAATGTAGAGAGACCACGTTTTTGGACTGTGGGAGGAAGCCGGAGTACCCGGAGAGAACCCACGCATGCACAGGGAGAACATGCAAACTCCATGCAGAACGATCCCAGGCCGGGAATCGAACCCAGGACCTTCGCGCTGCAGCTCTAACCACTGCGCCATGTCTTTTAGGTTCGGACAAAGGGCCAGGGGGTGTTTGTTTAGGAATGCATTACTTAATAATAACATTAATATTAAGCAGCTGTTAATACTTTATTTAATAGTTTATTCATGCTTAATAATGCAATAAGTAACATTAATAAAGGCACCCTTATTGTAAAGTGTTACCAAATGATCTATAATTAGTCATAATAATGTAGTCATCCATTTACAACTAATAAACCCAGTTTTAATATCAAATAAAGTTAATATTAAAGATATTTGCCTTTTGTTTTTAGACTGACAGAAGCTTTTCTTTTAGCAAATAAATTCTAAAACAAGACCAGATTTGCACGTTTAGCACCTTTTTCACCTTTGCCGCTCCCAGGCAGGCTGGTCATCTTGACTGCAGAAACTTTTTCCTACAAGAGGAGCGTTTTTCTTAGACCTCTTTCATTTAGCCAGAACAAGAAAGGTCAAAAATGACCCAGACTGGATGTTAGTGAGATCACCACAACCATCTGGTCGCAGTGTGGTAACATTTCAGACTGGTTAAGTATTTTCTGCCTTTTTATTTGATTTTTGTCTAATTAATATTGGATTTAATATCTAGAATTGCTCAGAAAATCTGTATCACATCAAATGATGCAGATTCAGTTAGCTGGAACGACAGCACGCATCCCAAACCGCAGAAAACACAAGAGCAATACAGAGTTCATTGGACTTTTTTTTAAAGGTGTGGATCACTGAAAAAACCTTTATAGTGATTATTTCTGATTATATTTGGTCACTCTGAGTTTTTCATGCAGGTTGAACAAGAAAATAGTCTCCTACACCTATCTCCTGCGTTAGCTTCTGATAGAAAACAGACGGTGAAACTCTAGGATTAGAAAATCCTGACAGATCTACGTCACACTGTTAATTAACATTGATAGACTCACCCATCTTTACTCACGACGGGGAAGGCTGTTGGTTTAGCGTCCAGGAAACAGCCGAGAACGTCTCTGCTAGTAGAAGCTAACCATTAGCATTAGCAACTCCACCACATGGCAGGAATCCTCCAGGCTTGTGTTATTTGTGGAGATAAAACATCAAGGTTGTAAATGGAGTCAGCGGTAGAGTTGCTATTAGCCAGTCAGAGGTGAGACTTTCAAATTTCAGGAAGGAATACTCCAAATCCTGCCGTCTGAAGCTCTACTTGGGTCTGGCAGTCGTCCTGAAACAGGCGCACCAGGGCTTTTTGTACCCCGAGTACGACTTACAAGGCATTCATTCCTACTAAAGACCAGTGCAAATGTATTTCTTAAATGATTGAACCGCACCTTTAACAGTTTCTATATCATTATCATTTTCAATCCTGTAGTTTAGTTGATATGATTATCAGTTTTTGTCAGGTTTGAATGTCCGTGCACAGATTTATTATGTATCAGGTCTTTGCTCTCTGTTGTGTTTTTATTTTATGTCTTTTGCCACCATAACCTTTAGGGTAACAGCGTGTGCACGCGCGCGCGCGTGCGCACGCACACACACACACACACACACACACACACACACACACACACACACACACACACACACACACACACACACACACACACACACTCACACACACACACACACACACACACACACGTAGAGCCATTAAGGTGAAGGTAGTTACAGTCATCACCTTTGAGAGGATTGTTTAGTCAATCTGCTGGCACCCCATAGAGCCTAAATGCATTAGAAGGTGTGCTACACACACACACACGCACACACACACACACACACACACACACACACACACACACACACACACACACACACACACACACACACACACACACACGTTCACCTGACTGAAGGAGTAAATCCTTATTTTGAGGCATTACGACCTCGTGCGTCACTAAAAGCCCAAAGATACACAGCTGTAATTGCGAGGGGCCCTAAACGGGCTCCAGAGGGGACAAAAGAAATAAATAGGCTGTGATTACAAATGAATGAAAACAGCTGGGAACCAGTGATAAGACTCTTTATGTTAAAGGTGATCAGAAAAAAAAACATTTAAAACCGAATAGCTCATGAAGATCGTGTGTGTGTGTGTGTGTGTGTTTCCAGGCTTTCTGCAGCTGTCCCTCCATGACCAGGTTCTGCTGCTGGAGAGCTCCTGGCTGGAGGTTCTTATGATTGGGCTAATTTGGAGGTCCATCCACTGCCCTGGAAAGCTCATCTTTGCACAGGACCTCATACTGGACAGGTTCATCCTCGCTGACGAACACATTTACCCTTCTTCTTCTTTTTTCCCCTCTTCCATGTCAGATCTTAAAAGTGATCCATCAGCATTGTAGATTTATCATGTCACACCTTGCCAGCCTTTTGTGCCATCCCAACACATCTGGCACAGAGTGAAAGACTAATTACATGTTCCCCACAGAGAGGAGAGCAGCCACTAGCTAACCAGAAGTCCCCCCCCCCCCCACACACACACACTCTGATCATTACAAGGCTGAGCTGGAAACCAGGATGGGGATTTAATCGAAGCCTCAATGCAAAGAATGATGGGAGACGGGGAGCAGCAGAGAGAAATAGAGAGGGAGGTGACTGGAAACGAAACTGAGGAGCTAAATGATGAAAAGAAAAGAAAAGATCAGAAAGTGGAGATGCAGAGAGACAGGAGGCATGGGTGTTTTCTGCTTCGCAGGCACAGCTTGTTCCTTTCGTTTCTCCTCATGTTCAGAGTAAACAGGCTGGTCAAACCGCAGCATCAACCTGTAGGAGAAAGGGAGAGGAGAGGCGACAGCGACAGGGGTGAGGGAGACATGCAGACAGACAGGGCTTTTACACTCTGATGGTTCCATCTGATCAAAAGTGTTTTACAGAGTATTATCTCTGAAACCTGGCCTCTGAATGAGTGTCCTCGTCAATTGGACATGATGACTAAAATGCTGCAGGTCAGCGTGGATGCATTCCCTTACCTCTGAGCTCTCCAAGTTTATCTTGCACTGAAGCAACTGGATGTTATCCATCTTCCCCTCACAAATGGAGCACGGCAGTGATTCAGTGCATTAGTGGATAGTTTCACAACTGAAATGCATCAGCTTCTTCTTCCCACTGCAGACCAGACCTTGGGATCTGTTTTCCTCAAATCACCGCTTACGTTTCTGACTTACAACCTTGATTTATGTGCTTTTCAAAAACAAAACAAAATGTAAGCTCTGCATTCCAGGAACGAGGGCGACTGCGTCGAGGGTATGACCGAGATCTTTGACATGCTGCTGGCCACTGCTTCCCGCTTCCGCATGCTCAAACTCAAACCGGAGGAATTTGTCTGCCTTAAAGCGATCATTCTGCTCAACTCTGGTGAGGCAAACCTCTTCCCTCCAGTGCATGAAAACTCTGCCTGCAGGCATCAGGGACATTTGATAGAAAATAACAAAACAAAAAGCTCTAAAGTTTCACAGTTTGGGTCGTATGCGTGCTACGTCACAGGTTTCCATCTCCGCTCCAGAGAGTAAATATTGAACAGAGTCAAAATCCGCCCACAAGAGGTGTAGCTCTCAGAGCTGCTCAGGCACATTAGACGAACAGAGTGTTCTGGAAAGGCCTGTACCGTCAATATGCTCAACAGCCGTTGCCACAGCAACATGGGACAGCTGAGGAGGGTGTGTTTGTTTGTCATGGCGATGGAAATATTCTATAAGGGAAGCAAAAGGACTAAAATGCCAGAAGGATGAGATGAGACGCTCAGGATCATGATGAACTTTTGATTACTTCGTGATTGCAAACCTGCATCCTAAATATCTGCTTCTATTTACATGCATGAGTCACATTTAATAACTTCTAATAAAAGCTTTAGTGTTGGAGTTTTAAATTAATCTGAACGAAGTTGAATCAGTTTTAATTGTTGCTGCTGATTTACTCGCCTTTGTTTTTGCAGAAATTAGAGGACAAAGCTACAAACTGAACATATTTTTTCTCGTCAGGCGCCTTTTCTTTTTGCACTGGAACAATGGAGCCCCTTCACGACAGCGCAGCGGTGCAGAGCATGCTGGACACCATCACTGATGCGCTTATACATCACATCAGCCAATCAGGCTTCTCGGTTCGGGAGCAGGCGAGGCGGCAGGCCCAGCTGCTCCTACTGCTTTCCCACATCAGGCACATGAGGTAAGGAAATGGTCTGATGCTGTTTTGTTTTTAGCAAATTTAGAATTGAACATTTTAGAGGATGAGTCGGATGAGTCCAAACGATAACGTAGATAACTCAAAAAGAAAACAACACAGAAAAAAAATGTTTGTTAGGGGACATATGATTCATCCTTTTGTGCTGCCATGTTGGTCTCTAATGCTTCTATAAAAACTCCAAATGTGAAAGATTTTGTCCATCTGTTGTCTGTCAGTGTTTGGTTTTAGGAATTATGTGCCTAAAACAAGCTGTTTTTTAAAAATCTGTTTGTGATGTCACAAGCAGGGAAATTAGAAAAAAATCTTTGACGTGCAAGAGAGAGAGAGCTGATGCTGAAGGAGCAGCGGCTCAACTTTGAACCCCCTCCTGGACATCTGAGCTTCTACGCTCATAGCAGCCTGAGTGGGTGATGGGTGGGCGTGGCCAGCTCCAGCTTGTGTTCTTACGGTGACAGAGCCCTGAAACGGCTCATTTTGGAAGGTTCTGAAAACTGAAATCACTTCATGTGAGAGTGATTTAGTGTAAATTACTTAATAAACATGTTAGGTATCAACAATAGAACTATTAAAACTTAAGAAATAAGGTCCCCTTTAATAAGCATTATAAATGAAGCTGGCTTTGATGCTTTTGAAGCACCAGAAAGACCTGATTTGTTCCATCTGTTGCAGACATAGGTAACATGCACGCTCCATCCCATGACATAAATATGCTCATGAAATTCTAATTGAATGTTGAATAAAAAAGGCTTTTAAAACTTCATTAATGTGCATTTAGGCTGAAAACAAAGGGGATATATAAACACGCAATGTTCCAGACTTCCTGTTAATGACCTAAATTAAGTTTATCGTGAATAATTCGTGTGTCACTAACATTTAACTATCAGATTTAAAAATACAAATTCATGAATGTTAGATTCGTTGGAGGTTCATGCCATAAGAGAATGAACCAAATGGGGAAAACCTTATAATGATCTTTAAAGGACGTTAAATTATCATTTGAATTGACGCTTGTTTTTTGTGTCTGTTGCAGCAACAAAGGCATGGAGCATCTGTACAGCATGAAGTGTAAGAACAAAGTGCCTCTGTATGATCTGCTGCTGGAGATGCTCGACGCTCACCGCCTCCACCGCCCCGTTAAATCATCTCAGTCCTTGTCCCAGGCTGAACGAAGCCCCCCCTCCACCAGCAGCAGCAGCAGCAGCGGTGGGTGCTCCTCCTCGCCAGGTTCCACTTCAGGACCTCGAGGCAGTATCGAGAACCTGAGCAGAACCCCTTCAGCACCAAGCGTCCTGCAGTTTGGAGGCTCCCGCCCTGACTGCACCAACACCGTGTGAGTCGGATCCGAAGCATCACCTGAAGCTCAGAAGCGTTTCTGACGTTTGAAAGTGAAGCTTTAAGCTAATGTTAGATTTAATTTCATTAGAGAATTATTTATGAGTGAAATAAAGTGATTTTATAGCTGACGGGGAGAGGTCGCTCTCTTAAACTTCACGTCAGAACAATCTGAGCCTCAAAGCCATTCATCTTATTTGCTTCTTTATTTTCTTAATATCTATAATTTTTTTTATTTTTAGCAGCTTTTACTAAAGCTTTTATTTTGAAAGACAGCAGGTATTTGGGTCTTGTTGTGGCACTCTGTTAGCATCGCTACAGCTTGAGATGAGCAGCTAATTTTTCTGTCGACCAAAGTGCACTTCCTCTTTGATCGTAGGGGTTCATGGGCATTATTTTTACTTTTGCATAAGAGAGATAATTACGCGTTACGATTATTTGGGGGAATTTGTCACCTTTTGACATGAGCCAAGGGTGAAATGTGATGAATCTGAGATTGAGAAAAGTCCTGAGAGCACTTAGATTACATGCTAAAGACTGAATCTTTTATTTTCCATGAATGTTGGTGGACAGAAAGTTAGTTTCTGTTGCTTTAATGCTACAAATGTCTGAATTTATGTGTTAAATACGTATTTGTGTGTGTGTGTGTGTGTATAAATGCATGTGTGTTTTCAGCACAGAGGCTGTAAGTGAGAGACAGGAGGGTGTTTTCATTGATTTGATGCACAGATTGGTCTTAATGCAGTTGTTCAAGATTTCAAACACAAACTGTTGCTCATTTTTCACTAATTAAATGAGATGTGTTGAGTTTAGCTGGATTTAATAGTTCATGTGCTCACGGGTTTGCCTTTGATTTCCTAACTGGCTGAAGAGAGTTTTGTTTGTTTCTGTATTCTAAACATTAGTTTAAATATCTTGTTTGGAAACTACAACTGAAGCCAAGTAAATCTATGTTAAAAAAGATCAAAAACTATTAACTTTTACTGGATTGACAAGCTAACAGCTAGTTTGAGCAAATTCGATACTAAAGTCGACAACTGCCGTAGTAAAAAAACGTTGTGGTTTCCGCAATTGATGTTAAATTCCACATCACACTAAAAGTTAATTGCAGAGCAATCTGTCTGTAGCACCTTTGGTTTCAGAATAGAGATGGTAAAGAAACTGTTTACTTTGTGGCTAGCTGCCGGTGTTTCGTTTAGCTAAATTAAGGCTGTTCAAACAGCTGGAAGTATTCAAAGATTGTTTTCCAAAAACTCTGAACTATTACTTTAATCAATCAAGGAAAAACATATAGACAGGAAATAATTAAATGAGAAATAGACGTTAGTTGGTCCCTCAGATATAATCAGATCTCAGATAAACATCTAAACCAGCTCAGTGGCCTAGTGGGTATAGCCTGGCCTGCCAAAGGACGAGTCTGGATACTCAGAGGCAGAGGCACCATGAAGGGTGGGACTAGCCAGGTCAAAAATAACAAGTCAGAAAAAAGGTGGAAATGACAACTGTATGGTGCATTGCTGTAGTCAAAGATGGCGTCTGGTGATGGTGCAGATATCTTTCTTTAGAACAAAGGCTTTCAGCGCTTTTTCTTGTTGGGGTTTTAAACACGTTCATGTCATTTAGAACAGAGGAAACAGTCGCAGTGAACTCAGCTGCAGACACCATCTTTGTTGTTTATGAGAAACCTGAGCGCCGCAGCGTGTGACCTACGCTGCTCAGCACTGATTGGCTCGGTTAGAATTCTCAGGGGGTGGGGATTAAATGGGAGTGTTTCCAGGCCCTTTGCTTCCCATAAGAAAGCATTGGCATGGCTGGCCAGGCTACCAGTGGTATGAGTGTCCACCCTGTGGGTTCAAATAGATGGTTGGGTGGGTCATACGGAAGACCTTAGAAATGGAAGCCAGTGCCTCCCTGCTTGACATTCAGCAATAAGCTCACCGCTCACCCAAGGGATGGGTCAAATGCGGAGAACAAATTTCACACACCAGTGTGACAGCTAATGGGGCCTTTAACTTTGAATAAACCTTCTGCTCAACTCTGTTGGAACTGATTTAATACCAGTTATAGTTAAATGAGAATTCTCTCTGTGGCTCCATTTTTCCTGGAATTTGGATGTAAAATGTTGAATCTTTCCAATTTGACCCATACTGGGAGAGAATGCCATGACCAGTGGAGGCTGAGCCCCTGTGGGGTGATAGAAAAGGGACAATCGTATGCAACAAAGACACTTTTAATTTTAAACTAAATAACATGACTAGCTGAACAACCATGTCAAAGCACTAGAAGAAAACATTTACTTCCTTTTACTATTTTAATTTAAAAAAGGCATTTTCTAGTGCAATTCAACTAAAATTGTAAGAATATAAAAAAGTGTTGGCCATTTTTAATAGTGTCTTTCTATAAAAGCTATAATAATTATTATTTTAGCCATAATAGTGAACAGCCTCTACTTAGAAAAATCGTGTTTACATCCTTGCAGTAACACCAAACAGTTTTTTAAACTTTAAGCTAGAGCTTTAACATTGATCTCAGTGATTGGACACCACTTAAACTGCGGGTAGGTGTTCTATAGAGGGAGCTCTTTATCGGCTTTATGGCTGTTATGATAGAAGTTAGCTCTTTCAGTTTGTCGATTGTCAATAAAAAGCACAAGAAGTTTGCATTTTCTGTTGACATCATGGCGGAGCCTGGAAGTAAAAGTGAGAGAGTAATGCCTTGGAGGTGAAGAAAGAGCTGAAACCGGAGTGAATGTCGGCACAGCCTACTCTCATTTGAGGGAGCTGAAGAAGGCTACAAAATCACAGACTCATTTGTTGGAACTGAATGATATATTTCGTCCAACAGTGTGGATCTTTTTACTTCATGGTATATCTTAGTATTAGATGGCTCACGTTAGTGTTAGCTTATTGTTAGAGCTAGCTACAAAGTTCCAAATTTCAGAGCAGCTCACATCAAGTCCTGTCATCAATTTTGCAACACATCATTATTTTTTTGCCAGGAAATGTAAGAACTTCCTGCTGGACTCGACCTCAGGACGCACATCCTAACCAGGAAATTCCATGTAAACAATCTAATGCGAACCTGGTGAGACAACAATCAGTTTGACACTTTGGTCTGGCTGAGTCTAGCCGTTAGCTCATCAATCCGAAGGGATATAAACCATTTCCCCTAACAGAGGCTGTTCAGGAACCTTATAACAGGTAGGAAACTATTCTAAATTTGCCCCCAAACAAAATCCATTAATCTAAGACGTGCTGCAGATTTAAACGGTAGATTAAAGGGTAAACTAGTTTAATCTATTGGTGACTAATTCACTAGCATCTAATCTTAGTGTGAGTTTTAAACTGCTCATGAAAGTACTCCTTAAATAACATTTTTGTGTTCATGTCAGACACAAAAATAGGTTCTATAAATCTAGCCTATATAGTTATGATCAGTTTCCTAAAAAGTACCATTATTTTATGGAGAACTTTGCTTTTGTTTCCCACTTAGAAACCATGATAGTTTTCAGTTAACGAGATGAAAGAAGGGACTGGAAAGTTACGCGTTTGAATGAATGTGCTTTAATCACAGGGTTAAATATTTAGAGTATTTAAAGGTTTGTTTCTGAGCACCTTAAATTTCAGTTTCCAGTGTAAAAGTGATTAAACTTTTTATTTTTTTACATTAAAGTCTGAAGTTGACAAGTTTGATTCAAGCCACACACAGTCGCAGACGTGTGGGAAACCCAAGGATCGGAAAACCCACTTGAACGAAGTGGAAATCCAGCCAAACCGGACATCATTACCATCCAATGTTTACTGTGCATGTAAATAAAAGCATAAGTTGGGAAAATCTTCTTCTGTGCCGTTCTCTTTCAGTTTTGCCCTCTCCCTTAAAAAAAGAAGCCAGAAAAGTAAATACTTCATGTTTTATTAGTTGTAAAAGAAAGTAATCTTCCTTAATTAGCAAACTGTACATACATAAATAACAATTTTCATTTCATTTTTTTACAGATTCTGTTTAAGCCACGCTGCCATCAGCGCAGATTTAATATGCGGTTATTACAAAGCACACTACATATGTCACAGCTGTCTACTGAAACACTACCAGTGATTGTTTAGCTTTAAGAGTTCACATGCATGCTCAAACAGAAATATAAAAAATAACTGCCTCTCTTCACAGGCATTTTAAATAATAATATACAAGCAATATGTTAAAATCAAGAGCATATGTGACAGTTTTCTGTTAAATACTGGAAAAAAACACGCCTTGGCTTTCGGGGAGAGACATCTGTGGCTGCAGGACTCGGTGCAGTGCTTTAATCAGTGCTAAAAATTCAGTTTTTAACTTTTAAATCATGTGAGGACTTCATTCCCAACGTCAGGCAGATTATATATAAAAAAAACCTAAGCTACAAGTCATCCTTCAGAAGCTTTTTCAGTTTCAGTCTTTTTCTCGTCTGAGCAGATCTTCAGATGTGTCATTCTGGAATGAAACTCTTCACACCAACGAGTGTGAATGATTGCTACCCAAACTGCACATCTACAGTCTACACCTACAGCTCCCCTACAGTGGCGGCGGGGCTTTAGCTTAATCGATGCTAACATAATATTAGCTGATTGAACACTAAATAAATACTAGCAGCACTGGATGTGGTGGACGAAAAGAACAGCTGACTTTGGCTCCCAACATTGATTTATATAAATAGTGCTTTCTTTCTTTTTTTCCAGAAACCTGAAAAATATACAGATTTAAGTTAAAACAACAAATATTTGGACTGAGGTGGAGCGATCTAGCGAATGAGGCCTGCGTGTTAAAGGGCTGGGGTGATTTCAGGAGAGCGGGTGAGAAAAGTCATCATACTACGCTCCCTAGCAAGAGAGGAGTGTCCTGCTCAAGGGCACAAGGTGAGGAGGAAACATTCACAGGAGTCGAAGGAGTTCTTGGCAAAAAAAAAAAAAAAGCAGGAGAGTGTCGCTCCTCATATGGGCGGAGGTCCGTTGGTGTAGCGCAGCATCGGATGGAAGGAGCGGGCAAAGTTGTTGGCGTGGTGGCAGCTGTAGTCCTCCTCCGTCATTGGAACCAGGCAAGCCAGGCCGATGAGGAGTAAGAGGAGCAACTGGAGAGGGAGGGCGGCCCTGAAGACCCGAAGCAGGAAGGACCGGCTCTTTGGGGAGGAGGTGGAAGAGGAGGACGATGAGGAGACGCCATCGGGAAGGTCAGAACGGGAGGAAACGCAGCCAGCGGCGCCTGGAGATCTGCTCCGGCTGCAGGAAGACCCAAACAAAAAGTCAAACACAGAAGACCTCCTCAGCTCGCAAATGTTTACACAAACAATACAAATACCACTTGTCTAAAATATTCTGTCAATAAAGCGGATAGAATCGAATCACGTCACATTTAAACACACACACACACACACACACACACACACACACACACACACACACACACACACACACACACACACACACGTACAACAAAGAGATATGACCATGAGTATTCAAAGATAGTGGGCTCTGAGTCTCTGGAGGGTGTGTGTGTGTGTGTGTGGGTGGGTGGACACGGGCTCTGGAGCACACTATGTGAGAGTTCAATGCCACGTATCATTCCAAACAGAAAAAAGGAGAAATGCCAAAAAGCTCTCTGGAGCTTTCCACAGTTCGAGCCAAGTTTAACTGGGAGGAACGTTTTGTTCTTTAGTGCAATTCCTCCTCATGGAGGGTCAAACACACTCACGTCCCTCAGCTCATTTAGTTGTCCTCCTCCCTGCAGCTGAGAGGAGGCACGTGTGCACCGTGTTGACACCTCCTGCTATCCCTGCAGACCGCTGGATCAGATCTACACATGTGATGTTTGGTTTAGAGCTTTTGTAGCTGCATGGATTCATGTCTTCAGAAAGTCTGTATGTGATTTACAAAAACAAATGCGAGACACGATGGGAGAGTCGGAGGTTCAGTGTGGAGTCCAACAGGAGAGAGTGGGAGTGGATGTAGCAGGAAACCCGGTAGGAGCTAAAGCACCGCATCCTGCTGCAGAACTATGAAGAGAATGAAACAGGAAGGAAACATGGGAGAGAAAAGCACAACTCAAGACTCTGCACCGGAGTGGGCGCCATCTGGTGGGTGAAGAGAGAACTACAAGGGGGAATAACAGGATGATGAAGCAAATATTCCAGCAGGACAGTTGGAAAGCAGCAAAGCAGAAACAAGCAGGAAGTAAAAGGAAAAGGAACTGCCTGATTCAGACGAGTCCGTACTCATTTAAGAGCTGATCAAACAGACTCTAGAGTAAAAGGGACGATCATGGAACACCGGGTTAGGAAGCTACAAAGGATTTAATCATCTGAATGATGTTCATGCCATCTGATTGTGTTTAGACTAAAGTGTTAGCTTTGGTTCCATCATCGACCCGTGTTTCTAGAGTCCAGGAGGGAGGTACCTGTGGCGCGGGCCGCTCTCAGGGTGTCCTGGGTAGGCCTGACTACTTTTGCCTCGGGGCTGAACCACGCAATGAGCAGGGAGGGGTAAAAGAAAGAAAAGAATGTTTCAGTCAAGGGCAAATAAAGGCAAAGCCTTAGATGAAATAATAATTTAAAAACAACATAAAAAAGCCATAACATCGCTAGAGAAAGAATCATCAGTGACCAAAGAGCAGCAACATAATTCATGATGGTGATTGGATTTCTGAACCAAGAAATCTGGCTTCTCAAGGCAAAGAAATGTGAAAAAACAAAACTCAGAAAATTAGCACTAAAACAAGTATTTAAGGTAAAGTTGGAGAACTTCATTTAACTTTACAGAAAAACAGGAAGCCAGGTTTTCTTGTCATTTTTAGCAGCCTTATGGGGCTCTCATACAAAGGGAGGTGGGAGCAGTGGCGTCTCTGCATTTGGGACCATGGGGGCCGGGCCCCAGCAGATGTTGCTGTGGAGCTCTATGCTTGCTTAAAATAATAAGTGGAAAACAATTGTTCATTTCAGAAACACAAAGTATAAAAACCCATTCTGCTACCCAGAAGATTCCGTTATGTTAGTGTATCTACCTCTCACACATCAGAGATGTGAGCGTTTTTTAAATACTGAACGTCTGTGGGGTAAAAACCACACAACCTCAAGCTCCGTTCATCCAGTTAAATAACTGGAACAGCAAAGTGATGTTAGGTTTAAGTTCTGTGGTATAGCAGTGTTGGTTAGCTTGTTAGCTAACAAATATGACTGCAGTAGATTTTATAATGAAGACTAACTTCTTACAATTTAGAATTAAAATAATCAGAATGTTGGATTGAAAGGGATATTCCACCCCTAAGTGAAGTTAAGTCTGTGGCCACAGAGTTAGCTGCTGGAAGGCACAAGGACATGACGCAGTGGCCTGCACCTACTACTTTAAATTTATACTGATAGATTTAACCCTCCCACTGTCTTTATGGGTGACCCCGCGAGAAAATGGATCCATGTGGCAGGGGTGAGGTGGTGCTCACTCCTCACCCCTGCCACATGGACCTCAAGGGATAAACCATCAACCCTGCTCAATGGTCAACTTTCCCCGCAGGGTCACACCCATTAGGAGAGTGGGATGGTTAATTAAGATTGATTTGATTACATTTCTGATGCTTTCCTGCACTCACAAACTGATATTTCTATATTTTTAAAGTGATAACTTTTCAAAATATAATTAAATTGGTCAATTGAGCTTCTAAAAGCACAATTTGAATGGATTTGTGTTATTTAACACCACGTGGTATCCCTTAGAGGATTCAGAAATACCTTTATTTGAGTTTGCTTAACTTGTTAAATAAGAACAATCAAATAATTTCTGCTCAACATAAAGAATAAATGAAATATTTAACAGAATAAATCCATTATTACATCAGTCTGGAGTGTCAGATACATTTAAACCTTGTTGCATGCATCAGGAAAACATCTGGAGACGTGAAGTCCAAGGTCGGCCTTTCTTTATCAACAGCATATTTGACTAAGTAACTTATTTTGGTACAACAGCTGGTCCACCAACATGCCTCTGGTGATTTGTGTCTGATGCAAAGACATAAAAGATTTTTTTTACTCTTGTTACTGACATGCTGTGTCCCTTTTATCATGCCAGAGACGCCACTGGGTGAGGAGGGGGGGGGGGGGGGGGGCTGCAGAGCAGTTATTTGGATGTTCATGTTAGCAGAGCAATTGGATAAGGGAAAAAGATAGTAAAAACAAATCATTACCAGTGGTTTGTGGCTTTGGATGGTCTTCTCTGCCCTGGAATTAGCAGATCCGCAGATTCCAAATTTTCCAGCAGGTCCTGGTAAAGAATCCTGAACATGGAGGATAAGAGTTTTGCTAACAGTCTGTTAACAGGAGACGTTCTACTCAAAGAGACAGTCAGTCTGCATTCCTCTGACCTGTGGTGGGTCCATAACCTCCAGTCTCCTCTCCAGCCCCTCCAGGTCTGAGCTCACCTCCCTCTGGAGCAGTCTCAGCCTGTTCCAGATCACATGAACCTTCTCCCGAGCCTCCAGACACTCGCCACCCTGAGCCTGGCTCTGCTCTGACGCCTGCAGGCTCTGAGGTCTGGTGTTGACCAGCAGCTGGGCCGACAGCTCCTGAAGGGAAGAAACCTTCTGCTGCGAGTCTAGCAGCTCACGTTTGATTTGCTGCCAGAGGACGAAGCAGAGGGAGGATTCGCTTATGGAGGGTTTACTTTAGCAAATTATTAGCTTGCAATAAGAGAAACATACTGTCAGGGTTTTGAGATGTCTCCGTAATGTTTCCCGATCGGCTCCGAGAGGGACGGGCACCACCTCGTTCCTCCTGCGGTCGATGTTCTCCAACCACAGCAGCAGACCGTGACTCATCTCATGAAACTCCTGAAGAATAAAAAAGGAGAACTAGTTTTAATAATAGTCATTTATTTGGAGAAGTTACATTTTTCATATCAGAGTGTTTTGGTACCTGGCACTGCATCAGCGCCCTCTGCAGCTCCTCCCTCCAGTCCTCCAGCGAGGAACCGAGTCGATCCCAGCGAGAGTTCATCTCCTTTAGCTGGTCCCTGAGCTCCCAGGCCTCGTCAGACTCCGGCTCTGATTGGAGGAAGTCTGCACTGCTCAGGTTTATGGAGAGGACCTCTGATTTGTGAGCATCCACCCCCTTCTGCAGCTCCTGATTGTAGGAGACATTCCTTTATTTGTGACAGTGTGTTTATGGTGATGCTAAACCAAGAGAGACTATCAGAAATTATCTCACATGGATGAAAACAGCAGATGTTTTTATGAAACAGTTATGGCTTGCCTAATGCTAAAAATGTATAAAAATCAGAAGCATGGAAGGACAAATTTGATCAAATGTGATGATGAATTAAAACGGTGGCTCATGTCCAGAGTTCTTCAACCTTTTATGCAACAGATCAGCACAAAACAAACCTTGAGCTTCTTGATTCTCTGCTGGATGGTGTGTATGTTGGTGCTGACATCCAGCCCTCGCAGTCGGCCGAGTTCAGCCTCCGAGTGACCCAGCCAGGCCCTCATGGTCTGCAGATCTGAAATCAGCTGCTGCCATTGATGCAGGTTTTGTCTGTGTCTGTGTTTCTCGCTCAGAGACTGAGCCTGGATCAGCTCCCAGCGCTCAATTACCCCTACATCACACGAAGGAGAAAAAAAGCCTCGAATAAAGAATTTATCAAAAGGAAATAAGGTGTGTGTGTGTGTGCGTGCACGTGTGTGTGCGAGAGAGTGTGAGTGAGTGAGAGTGTGAGTGAGTGAGTGAGTGAGTGAGTGAGTGAGTGAGTGAGTGAGTGAGTGAGAGACCTGTGCTCTGTGTGTCTGTGCTTGTGGGGTTGGTGAGTCCCGGCATGCCGTCCTCGTCTTCAGTCAGCTCTTCTTCTGCTCTCTTCACAGTGTCAATGCTGCCGCGACACTCTCCCATCAGACGCATCTGTGAGGATCAAACCAACTATTTAAATGAAAATTATTATTATTATACAGATCATGCATTTCTGTTGGATCTAATGGGTAAATAAATGGATCCAGAGTGGCTGTGACGTACGTAGCCCATGTACGTGGAGTCGACGTCGGGACTGGAGCGGTTCGTGGCGGCCTCTCTCTGCTGGAGGTGAAAGCGTCCTGCGTCCAGAGCCTGGTCCAGTTGTCTCAGACTGGCCTCCAGCTGACCCGGCTCACCTGGACCACAAGCAAAAGTCGTTTTCACCCGGGGTTCCTGTTTGTGTGCTGCTGATGTAAGGTGATGGGTGAGCATGCGTTAGTGCGACCAACGACCACAAGCACGGGCAGGATGGTGAAAATAAAAATGTTTCACGTTTAAAGCGTTAAAAAGGCGATGATCAAAGCAAATGCTGTGTTATTGTCAGATTCTCATGCAGCTGATTTAAAGGTGGTTTTATTTAGACTAAACATCCGGGTGAACTTTTAAATCAAAACAATAATTAAACAGCAGATGATGGCATGCCCCGCTGACTCATGCTGTTTCGTACCAGAGGAGGATTTCAGTGTGTTCTCAGTCAGTTTAATATAGGCCTCTGGGCTCTCTGGGATAACTACATCTGGGTGGGAAGAAAGACAACATACTAGACTCACATGACGGAATACTACACATGTCTTTAGTGAGCTGGTACTCGTCTAAATAAGCTAAAGTACATTAATTCAACAACGTTCCTACTTAAACAAAAACTCAAATTCATCGATCCTTCAGAGTCAGAATACCTGCTCTGGACATGCACCGACTGATGATTTTCAGCTTTTTTGGCTTAAAAATCTAAATTTTAATCCTGTTTAAGAAATCAGAGGAAAATAATAACAAACAATACAAAATCCATAATAATCTAAATACAATTTTGATTTCTTACACTTAAACAAAAACTAATAATTTTAAAATCAACAAAGTAAATCTAAAAATCAGGAATCGTCTCAGAAAACTACGATCGGTGCATTTCTGACGCTAGTCATCCGTCGTTCAGTCAGACCGACCTGAGAGCACGGTGACAGACGT